>NW_007733292.1:83957-87989 GCF_000696425.1 Galeopterus variegatus | reverse complement strand
CAAAAAAAAAAAAAAAAGAAACAGTAAGGCTGAAAAACTAGCAGCAACAACAACATAACAGATTCTCTATTATGTTACCCAACAAAAAATAGAACTCTATAAATCATCAATCCAATCCATTTACAGAGAATATCAAGTGGAAGAACCTAATTGTCCACAGGAAATAATTCATAAAAATTTTTAAAATTAGGTAGAAATTTAATATTTGAAAAACATGGACTCTGCAAAATCTTATTGTTCCTTTGGGTACCAAGGATAGAAACCAAGAACGGATGAACCTGGTTTTGTACCAACCAACAGGTATACTTCTCTGGTGATGAAGTTTATCACACTGTAGTGGGTGTATCCTTTGATATCTCAATATGAGACCTCCAAAACTCTTAAAGGATATTTTTCATAAAAAGGTAAAATAAAAAAAAAAATAAGTGTTAAAGACTGTATTTCATTCATGTGATAGAGTGAAACAGACAAATCTTATAAGCTATTCAAAGGAGAATTGAAAAAGCACAAATTCATGTGCATTAAAGAAACCATTGAAATGAATGATGTTAGTTTACTTCCTAACACCTTGTATTTTCCTAACGTCTTCTAATTCTTTTACAACTGATTTGATTACCTGTAATTGATCCCTTGTTGAAGGACATTTTTTGCATATGGCCATTTTTTGATAAGATATTTTATTGGCTCAACATCTGTGATTAAAACTGTATTATTATTATTATTCCCTAAGGCCCAAAATGATGCATTAAATTATTTCATCTCAGAATACATCCCAGAAGGGAATGAGACTGCCACTCTCATCTAATCCTCTTTTCTTAAGGAAATCACATAGTAACCAAATCAAGCCTTATGTTTCTGGTGCTGTATACACACTTCATCCTGAATATTAAATATTGTAACTTTAAATTTGCACAGCAGTTCTCTCCTTAGTGGATTTACAGGAGTTTCAGGAGAAATTAGAAAGCATGTCCCTTTTTCAGAGGACCTATGTATCTGTACAGGAACCATGGTGAAAACGGAACAAGTAGAATGCTAGCCAGAAATACAAATAACCTGTATTGGTCTGTCATCAGACGGAAAAGCAAGCACTTTCAGTGGAAATGGAAAAATAAGAAGTACCAGTATCTACAAAAAAAGGCAAAGAAAGATTACCAGAGAAAAAGTTATCAAACATATGGGTCAACAGTTCCTGCCTCCAAGATTTTCCCCAAACAGTCAATATTGAGACAGTTTCCAGTTATTCCCTACCAAATGGCTTTGTATCTATGGGCTTTCCGAATTTCCTTGTTCCTGAAACACCTGTGTCTTCTTTCTACAATCCCTCTTCCAAAATTCTGGATTCTTACAATAGTGAGTGCCACACTGATTTCCCTATTCTACTGTTCTCCTCACAGATTGGCCAGACTTTTTCACTCAGTTGAGTTACAAGAGTAGGCAAAACAGCTGAACAGAAGTGGATAAGATGGGAAGGAAATTTTGATCTGTCTCTGGGTTCATTCCTGTGAAGTTTGAGAAAGGTTCAACAAACCACCATTGACAATTAGTGGGGAGCTCATCTGATTTCTGAGTAAAATAATTCACTTCTCCCAGCTCACAATTTGCAGAATAGCTTGAAGTATAGTTGTTTGCAAACATTCTTATTTGGCTTTATCCTTTCAGTGCTTCCTTCATTGTCAGAGTTGATGGATAATTAACTTTTATGTCCATGATGTCTTCTAATGGAATAGATTATATTTTTTTAGCTCCAAATGTGCTGGCATGAATAAAAGAGCAGTCTCCTAGGAGGAGGACTTCACAAGCAGGTATAGTTAATATTCAGGTTCGGGCTTATAGACTGAAAGCACTCTGTGGAGTACTTCCACAAATGCATGCAGCACTTTCTGCAGCATGAAAAAGAAGCCTTAAATTGATGATATCAGCTGAGGAATAAGGCATATTCCCTCTTAAGATTTCAGGTCCTCTAGGTGGTACCTGGGAGCTTCTCAATTGCATCAGATTCAATGGTGATCCAAAATAAAAAAGCTTGCTTTCTTGCATTTGGACAAGAAAAATATCAAGTTAAATGACATTGTGTGTGTGTGTGTGTGTGTGTGTGTGTGTTTCCCCCCCATAGGGTATATATCAGTCTAACTCCTCTTTTCCTTACCTTATTACAAGTCGGTAGTGCAACGACTAACCATTCTGACATATTTATACATGAACACTGTCTTTTAAAAGGTTCTTAATTATCCCCTGCTCCAGCAATTTTATTCTTTCTGCTTCTCTGACTCTGTGGTATGTGAGCAGAATCTTGTAGATGGAATCTAAGCTAGTACATGTAACACATAATCCGATGCCCTCAAATTGATTTAGTAATTCATCACCTGTTAAAGAAATTAAACCCTCATTCTTCTATGCAGGGAAATTACCCAAGGAACGAACTTCCCATCTAAAAACTCCTTGCTTTCTAATTCTCTGGGTTCAGCCTCAGACCAGAGGGAGTGGAGATATAAGAGAAAGAAACAGATCTCTAACTTTCTGAGAGAGAAGATACTTTTAATTCTTGCACTACCTTCACATCTTTCAACATTTCCTTCTGTGTATGCAGCTCCTTTTAAATTTTTTTTCTGTAATAATATTTATTCTGTAGACTGCTTAGTCAGTAATAAAATTTAGGGTTTGGAAAGAGCTGTTCATCAGGTTAGTATTCCCCAAAGAACAGAGAACTAGGAGGGCAATTTTTATAATTCAGGGTTTCTTGTTGACTGTTGAGTGACCACAAAGACCTTCAGCTGGTCCACTCTATTCAGGAATTGACAGACTACCATTTGTGCCAAATTGTGCTGGGAAAATAAAACAATCCTGTCAATAAAATCCTTCCATTCCAACATGGAAGTGTTAGTATTGATTAAGAATTACAAGATTATATGCATGAAAGGCAGCATGAAATTTACTACAAATTTAGGACAAAATCTCATAACTTAAACAGCATTATAAAAGACAAAACATTAACTTCTCTTATCTCCTCTGGACAGCATGTGACACAATGTGACAGTGTCCTATCCATCTCATAAGAGAGACCCCTGAGTTAACTCTAGATCTATGTGTATATATATCAACATGTTACTTGGATCACAACATTGGAAATCTCTCTACACTAAAAATTTCAGGCTGGGCTTAATCCCTAGAAAATATATCTACAAGGGTTTTTCAAAAAGTTTATGGAAAAATAGAATTAAAAGGTAATGCAAATCTTTCCATGAACTTTTTGAAGTACCCTCATGCTTTCCAAAGGTTAGAGTAAGGATTTAGATTTGTGGTGTCTCCACGGACATAATGTAAAAAAAAACACCAAAAAACCCCAGAAAACAACAACAACAAAAAACCCAGGAGAGATGAAATGGTCTCCTTGCTTTTCATAAGTACAAAAATCATTTTCTCTTAGCCTTACAGATTGTATGAAAAATAAGTTATATAAATTTAAAGTAGTATACTGGGATTTATTTTCTGGCAAGATAGAATAGATACAGTTTTCCCTCATCTTCCTACTAAATACATAGATAAGAAGATTGAATGTCAATAGACCTTGGGACGTAAGAATGACACAGTGGTGAGATTCCTGGGTTGTTTTTTAATCATAATTTCCAGACTTGTAGCTGGGAAAGAACCTGGCAATATACAGATGCCAATGGGCATAGACAAAACAAGTCCCCCAAACAGCCTGCTGTGATTCGACAAAGGAATATAAAATGGGTAGCCTAACTTTTAGACAATGAACAACAGTCTATACCAGCCAAAAACCACAGAAAAAAAATTGTGACTGCACCCATACCAACTTCAGCAAAAGCTGAGTGGAAAATTAAAACCTTCATCCTTACCAAACTACAATGAAGTATCTCAAACCCTCCTTCTGGCTGGTATTTAAGAAGGTCAAGAAGGAGGCCAGAACTTTTATTCTTGCCCAGTGGTAACAAGGCCCCACTGCTTTATGGTGCCAGTGTAGACTATATGGTGAGCATAACTTTCACAGCCTTTTGATAGTAACTGGGCATC
>NW_007733292.1:80823-82985 GCF_000696425.1 Galeopterus variegatus | reverse complement strand
GGAAATTTAATTTTTAAATAAAAATCTCCCCTCCCCCCAAAAATGAAAGAAATCTATCTCGAGGCTCAGATGTTTTCACTTGAGAATTCTACCAAATGCTTAAAGAAGGATTGATATCAATTCTACACAATCTCATCCTCAATATAGAACAGAAAGAAAGAGGTCTCAAAATAGTATCGCCTTTATACAAAAGCCAGACAAAGACAATACGAAAAAGAAAACTATAGACCAATATTCCTCATGAATGTAGATGGAAATAATCCTTAAATAATTATCAGCAAATAGAATTCAGCAATACGTACAAAGAGTTATACACCATGACCAAGTGTGATTTATTCCAGTGATGCCAGGCTGTGCCAGGCTGTTTCAATATTCAAAAATCAATCAATGAAACTGATCATATTACAAAACAGCTTAACTGGACAAGCTACCACCTCAACTCACTGCATCTCATGCTGTGATTTCTATTACTTGCACAAATGCAATGAGACAGAACACTCACAAAGTTGAGTGCCGCAATTTTATTACTCACAGAGAGACCACAAAAGACAGTTGAAGCCTAGGATTCATGGCAAGCCAGCCTCCCAAGGCTCAGGACTGCTGCCTAAGGTAAATGGAATCTTGTCTGCACATGTCCCATGTCACATCACATCTGAGGGACCCTGGAATGCAGTCTGCTCTGCATTTTCTATTATAGGGCAACATGATACACCGGGCTAAAGTGTTGTTGGGCATCCTGCTCTAGGAGGAATGAAAACAAAGCCCAGACTATTCTGGTTCATTTATTTTTATCTCAAGATATTACATTCCCAACACATTCTACAATTATTCTTAAAAACTACAAGTGAGAAAGAGGGAAGTCACATGGTCACCTAGAGAACTGTCCTGTGCATATTAACAGGAAAAAAAAATCCTATGATCAAATTATTCCATGCAGAAAAGCATTTGAAAATATTTAAAACAATTCTGAAGAAAAATTATCAGAAATTGAAAAAAATGAAACTTCTTCAACTTGATGAACATATACAGAAAACACACAGATAACATTGTGCTTAACAGTAAAAGATTGAATGCATTTCTTCTAAAATAAAGAAGAAATTAGGGTACTCTGCTGTGACTCCATTTATTCAATATAATGCTGGAAGTTACTGGCAGTGAAATAATTCAAGAAAAGAAAATAAAGACTATACAGATCTAAAATGAAAAAAATAAAAATGTTCCAGTTTGCAGATAATATAGTTGGGTACATACAAATTCCCAAGAAATTGACACACACACACAAAAAAATCATAGAACAATTAAGTGATCATTACGTTTGCAGACTATAAAATAAATATACAAAAATCAATTGAATCTCTAAATACTAATAATGGGTACATGGATACTGAAATAAAAAGTACAATACCATTTACAATCCCTCAAAAATAAAATATTTATGGTGAATGTGACAAAAAAATGTACAGAACTTATATGTTGACACCTTCAGTGTGTCAATAAAAAAAACAAAAGAAAGTCTTAGTAAGTGGAAAGACACACCATGTTCATGGATCAGAAAAGACAGCATCATAAAGGTAGGAATTTTTTCCTAGATTTATGTATATTTTTAACTGAATTTCTATAAAAGTCACAGAAAGGTTGTTTTTTAATATAGTAATATTTTACAAAATTAAACTATATTGAAAGGTGAAAAGAGTAGAATAGCTAGAACAATTTTGCAAAAACCAAAGTGGGATATTATTTTATATATAATTTCAAGTTTTCATATAACTACGGTAGTCAGCATTTATTACTAGGTAACTACAGTAGTCAAGACTACGTGGTATTGGCAAAGTGAAATGGACATAGATCAATGGGACATAATATAGAATCAATATATAGACCCAAACAAACATGCGAATTAATTTTTGATCTATTTATAAAAGCAATTCAATGGAGGGAAAAATTGACTTTGCAGCAAACTATGCTGGAGAAATTTAATATCCATAAGGGTGGGCAGAGGGAGAAAAGAACCTCAACATAAACCACTCACCATATACCAAACAAACCAAAAAAACTCAAAATGAATCACAGACTAAACGTAAAATGTACAATTTAGACAAAGTGTAGAATAAAATCTTTGACATTCAGTGCCAAAGAGTTTTTAGACTTGACTCTAAAAACAT
>NW_007733292.1:66278-79987 GCF_000696425.1 Galeopterus variegatus | reverse complement strand
TTGTGAATAAGCCTTTATCTGCTGCAAAGAAATATGCTTTAGTGTGTGGCTTTCCATGGTGTGTGGGCAAAGGGCCTCCATTCAGTTCAGTAACAGGTCTTGAAAAAGTTCACGTAAAGATTTGTGTTATCTTTTAATTCCATTTTCCATAAACTTTTTGAAGGACAATGCATAAGGAACTTGTAAAACTCATGAGTTAAAAAGAAAAAAAAAAGGAAAAGGAAGAAAAAAAAACAAACAATTCAATGCAAATTGGGAAAAAGGCATAAGCAGACTTTTCACCAAAGAGGATGTACAGTGGTAAAGAAGTACATGAAAAGATGTTCAACATCATTAGCTATTAGGGAAATGCAAACTTAAACCACAGTGAAATATTACTACAGAACTTTTTGAAGGACAATGCATAAGGAACTTGTAAAACTCATGAGTTAAAAAGAAAAAAAAAGGAAAAGGAAGAAAAAAAAAACAAACAATTCAATGCAAATTGGGAAAAAGGCATAAGCAGACTTTTCACCAAAGAGGATGTACAGTGGTAAAGAAGTATATGAAAAGATGTTCAACATCATTAGCTATTAGGGAAATGCAAACTTAAACCACAGTGAAATATTACTACACTCATTACTGGATGAAAAAAAAGACAATGACAACACCAAATATTGGCTAAGATATGAAAAAAACTGGATCATTACTACAGTCATTACTGGATGAAAAAAAAGACAATGACAACACCAAATATTGGCTAAGATATGAAAAAAACTGGATCACTCATACATGGCTGATGGGAATGCAAAATGATGCAATCATGCTGGACAAGAGTTTGACAGTTTATTAAAACTACTTTACAACTACCATATGACCTAGCAGTTGCATTGTTGCCTTTTCCCCCACCAAAATAAAAATTTATCTTTACATTAAAACTTGCAAGTGGCTGTTCATGTACAGCAGCTTTATTTATACCGGCCCAAAACTAAACCCAACTCAGATGTCACTCAACAGGAGTGTGGTTAAACAAACAATAGCTCATACATTGTATCATGGACTACTACTCCCACAAATGTGTAAATATCCAGAGAATTATGATGAGTAAAGAAAGGCAATTTCCTTAGTTGACATATTAAATGATCCCATTTACATAATATTCTTCAAATGATAAACTTATAGAAATAGAGAATAGATTAGTGGCTGCCTGGACATAAGGACTGGTGTTGTGAACTGTGTGTAATTATGAAAAAGCCTTAGCCTATGGTTGTGTAAATGGTCTTTATCTTGACTTAATGATATTATTGAGGTAGTGATATTGTACTATAGTATGCAAGATGTTACCATTGGGGGAACCTGCTTAAAGGGTGCATAGAATTTCTCTGTACTATTTCTTATAGTTGCATGTGAGTCTATGTGAAAATAAAAAAGCTCAATAAAAGAAAAGAGCATTGATAAAAATTTTAATAGTGTAATATTTGTGTGCAAAATTTTGAATGTGAACCCACCTATTTATGTCTGAGTCATATTTCATGAGTATATATATCTCATTTTCTTTATCCATTCAGCTGTCAATAGATGACTAGGTCGATTCCACATTTTGGCTGTTGTATATAGTGCTGTAATCAACAGGGGGGTACAGATATCTCTTTGGTATGCTAATTTTCTTTCCTTTGGATAAATACCCAGCAGTAGGATTGCTGAATCGTAAGTTCTATTGGTCTACAGTAGTGCTAGGTATCAATAATTAACAGTTGTTTATTGTATGTTTTCAAAAGGCTGGAAGAGAGGAGCTCAAATTGTCTCATCACAAAGAAATGATAAATTTTTGCAATGGTGGACCCTCATTTAATTATCACAGATTGTTTACATGCATGGAAATATAACCCTGTATTAATAAATATGTACACTTATTACACATCAATTGAAAATAATTAATTAAAACATTTTAAATCTTAACAAAGTAAAAAATATATGGAAAAACAGTTTTTTGGATTTTGTAATGTCTGTATTACTAGAAACAATGATTGGGCTACAACATTAGATACAATTAAAGTAATGCTAAATTTCTTATTTTCCAGTCAGCTATTATTCCACATCCTTAAGTTATGTTGCTTGTATTTTGTTCTAGCATGTTACTCTTCTTTTATAAATATGGCTGGGGGGCGGGTATAGTTTTCAAGACTTTTTTTTGCGTTTTCCACAAAATTAGGCATCCCCTCAAAACAGGCACTTTCGCCTATAATTTAAATAAAAGTAGAATACCATAAATACAGAAATAAACTGGAAAGAACATGGAAAATTAATTTTATACAGTTCTCTGTTTTCAAATAATTCTGATATGTAAATGTGATGCTAGATAACTATGCTATCTTCTCTATTTCTCTTCTAATTAAACTGACATATTTTCAATAAATAGGTTTCACATAAGTTATTTCTAACATCTTAGTAAGTGCTAAAATTCTATAGCACCACATTGGGTTTAAGTGGGGACAAATAAATATTCACTATACTTTCTACACAAATTCAGAAGCAATCAAGAGACAGAAGATAAGGATAATAAATGTAAAAATATAAATGCTATTATTGATGAAGTTTAGACTAGAGGACCTGACTAGATACGCAGGCTTCCTATATACTGAATGTGAGGATTAGTCTTTGAACACAATCACAGACATTATGAGAAAACTGCAAGCTTCATTCACAGGAACAGAATCTGCTGTTATAAAATGGACAGCATGACAGATTTGTGTAGAATTACAGTAGAAAAAAGGAAGTGTGAATGAGGTGGATGGAGAGAGGCCAGGGTATTAACTTTAATGGAGTTCTTCACACTGAAAACAGAAAAAAAGCAAGGGGAAGTGTTCACTCAATACCCTAACACTGTTTACTGCTTTTTGTTCATGGTACCTTTCAGAATTCTAGATCACAACTCTAACAAAGGAAATGCTAATGACTAAGTAAATTGTTCAGAGACCAGGCCACTAAGAATCTCCTCCTTAAACTATTCTTCTACACGATTGACCCTCCCACAAGAGAGAAAGAGGAATAAAATGTCCTACTAAGCAACCCCAAGGTACTGGAATGGAAAATGGTATTCTCAAAAGGTAGAAATGGGTGAAAGCTAATTAAACTATTTCCCCTGAGAACTTATGTTCACCATCTAGTTCTCATGTGGGTTTGTAGCATAAATAAATACTGCTACTATGGTCCAACATTCTCAAGATCAAAATTTATTTTACCAGGAGTGCAGAAGTGGCCAGCAAAGTAGTTGATAAAAAACACAAGCAAACCCTGTGAGAGGAAACTGCCTCCTTCTGAGACTATAAGAATCTCTGGCAGGCACAATCATAAGATAAATAAGGATTTTACCATCAAAAATCACAAACCATTCAAAGAAAGACAAACTGTTAAAGACGAAGAGCAGAACCAGGACTGCGAAACATTAGATACGTAATTATCAGTCACAGAATATGAATTAAACACTTAATATGCTGAAGACTATAAAGAAGACTTGAAAATGTGAGTAAATATTAAGCAACATTAAACAACCAAATGCCTAGAAATATAATGAAAATAATTGAAGTTAAAGTCTCATGTGATGAATTCAACAGCATATTTGGACTGAATTAAAGAGAGAAGATGTAGATGAAGGGTCTAAAAACATTATTTAGATGTACAGATATATAAAAAGATTAAAAACATAAAAGTGCTATAAGGAGATGGGTGTCTGAGAAGGTCTATAGTGATAGATACAGTAAGGTGAGTGAATTATAGCTGTGCTCAACAACTACATAAATCTGGGGTAAATAGCAAGATTTAGAAGGCAAAATAGAATTCCTTTTTCATTAATTAAACATTATAAAACACCATGCAGCAGTAAAATTCTCCTATATTCATCCTGTTATCTTGAAGCCACAAATATGAAGACAAAAGATAGATGGATTGGAGAAAAAGGTGAGAGTCTGAAATTCCTGGTGGTAGCGTCTTTGAACTGTCTTGTCAATCCAGAACTACCTGACTTCAGTCTGTTTCAAGAGAGACATAAATACTTACCTTTTAGTCTCTGTTAGATGAGTTTTCTACTAGTCTAAGCAGAAAGAATCAGCAGATAAACCTTCCCACCAGCTTCTTATAATCACTTTTTCCAGTATTTCTTCACTTCTGAGTATCAGCATTTTAAAAATATTTTGCTATTCAATAAGTGAAAATTCTCATTTTAATTTAACTTGGATTTCTTTGATTACTCTTGTGATCGAAAATGTTTTATACACTTATTAGTCATTACATTTTTTTCTTTTCAAATTTTTGGTGTATAATTTTTATCTGTTTATATCTTAGAATATTCATATTATTAATTACAACTTGTGTTTTATAAGATAAAATATTAACTATTTGCTGTTTATTGTAAGTATTATCTATTGATTAAATTTATTTCACTTGGCACACTGAATAACAAAATTAAGGTTCTTAAAAGCTACATGGATGCTTCCTCTTTTATCCACCCAATCAAAATATGGAATATCGGTTTTTCCTACAACCCTCCCATTGTCAATTGACTTTGTAGAAGTGTAAAGGAGTGATACATTTCCTCACCCATCATAAGGGTCACAGCCGACACTCCTATAACAAAAACACGTTAGCAAGATAGAAGCATAATAAATTTACTTAATCAAGGTTTACATGATATGGGAGACTTCAGAAATGAAGACTGGAAGATCTGGGGAAATTTGTTTATTTTTATGCTTAGGTTCCATGAAGAATGAATGACTGTGTAGAAATGTGACTGGACAAAAGGGTGTGATTAATGGTAATAGTCTGAGATGGGGCAATCCAGCAAGGACTGTCTATTCAAATTATTCTTGGCCTCTCTGCACAACATTCCTTCCTCCTGGGAAGGGGGCAGAATGGCACTGGAATGAGGGTCTTTTATGGAGAAGGAAAGGGTGATCTTTCCAGATTTTTGGCTTGTTTTGGGGGAGAGAGGTACTAGTTTCTCTGACCTGCCTTAGGGAAGAGAAATTCTGGTTTATATGATTCCCTTCAGGGAGAAAGAAGAATGGGAGACAGGAAGATTAGAAGAATCCAGAAAGACCTGGCTTCTGAGGCCCTTTCAATCTCCTTTAGTTCAAACGACTGAGCATTGCCAGGGCACCATCCTTCGGTGTATTGTTTTCTTGGCCCCAACAGCTTTCTTCACATATAAATGTACCCATGTGATTCATTGTTTCTCTAATTAGCATTATGCTATTTAATGGGTAAAATTTACTCTCATTCCTTGTAAAGAAGGTGCTACTTTTATTTCTTTGAAGTAATTAATAAAATATTAATGCCATTTGGTAAGAATAGAACAAGACATATTGACATATAATTCACGGCAAAATAAGAGAGAGCTAAATTTAGAAAGAATGTAATCTTTAGTGAATATTTTATCAAAGCATATCTACTGGAAAATATGCTTCTGTATAAATCTGTCTTTTAAAACTTTTGATGCTCTGGAATGCCCTCATGCTATAGCTCGAAATAAAATGTCTTATTCCACATCTCTGACAATTCTTGTCCATCCTTCCCAATAGAAACTAATTCAAACCTTCCTCTCCTACAACTTCTGTATAAATCTGTCTTTTAAAACTTTTGATGCTCTGGAATGCCCTCATGCTATAGCTCCAAATAAAATGTCTTATTCCACATCTCTGACAATTCTTGTCCATCCTTCCCAATAGAAACTAATTCAAACCTTCCTCTCCTACAGAGGTACTCTAGCCAGCGCATTCATTTCATCTTTTCTTATCTACTTACAGATGTTTAATCTTTATAACTCTATCATAATCACAATGATTGCAATGAGTACAATTTTTTCTCTGTAACCCTTGAATATTTAACCCAGCCTTGCTGCATCTAGAAAATTCTCATGAAATACTTGCTGAACATTAATCACAATGATTGCAATGAGTACAATTTTTTCTCTGTAACCCTTGAATATTTAACCCAGCATTGCTGCATCTAGAAAATTCTCATGAAATACTTGCTGAACACTACTTTATAAAAAAACCCATTCTGTTCGAATAATTTGTTAGTCTCTGCTTACCCCACCCTTACCACCTATGAATCAGCTGTAACAATCTGCTCAATTCTGCCCAGGAATCAATTAAAAAGAAACATATATAAGGTCATGTCACTTTTCCATAGTAGAAATGTGTGTTCTATTATTAATCTGTTATCTGTCATGTCTAGTGAGATAAATTTAATTAATAGATTATATTTGAAATAAATAAACAAGTGTTTATATTCTCATTATGTAAAACACATTTTAAAATTAATAGTAATATGAATATTTCGAGATCCTTTCACTCTTTTGTCACTCTCTTAGTGAAAGCCCAAGCCATAGAATGAGAAAGCTAACTAAACATGACTCTGTTTTCTGTGACTGATGTTGGAGGGCAGGACAGTTAAAATTTTCTCAGTACAAATATTTATTCTGCTACTTTTCATGAATATAACCATGGTTCATGGCTCTAACAGTCTCAAGAACTTGGCAGAGTTAAGCCTCTATGCTTATAGGTGAAAGATTAGTACTAGTGACAGGTGGGCTGTTTGCAGCAAACAGGACTCTCAGGTTGAATGCACAGCATGGGAGCAGTTTTAAAATGGGAGAGGATACTGCATTTATTTAGAAAGTACTCACTAAGTGTCAGTACTAACAATCACCGTGAATGAAGAGGACATTCAGTGTACTTCGTGGAGGCTGTTGATATAGAACATATTTAGGGTCTCTTCTAACCTTGACAATTTGAGCAATGAAGATGCACAAACAAATAAGAGGTGTATATTGTGCAGAAGAGAAATGTGAAAAGGGAAAGAAATGAATACACACTTGTGCAAACTGGAAGATAAAGTTAGCAAGAAGTGACTGCCACCCAAAGATCGTCTATCTTAGGCAAATATTATACAAAGATGAAGAAGGATGGGACAAAGAATTCATCCAAATCGAAAGAATAAATATCCCTTTTAACTTTTGTAAATTCCCTTGGTTAGTTGCTCCTTACTACTATTCTCTGTCTCTCCAGCAATAGGAATGGCACAACGGCTGCAGTCGTATGTGCAGTTCTAAATCCTCTATTTCATTAGAATGCCAGTAACACAGAGTTGCAAGTGTAAAGATCCACGGAGTTTGCCAACACATGAAGGGACAAGAAGGTATAGTCCCCTCTAAATGCATTGGGACCATTGCATATTTGACCCAGACATTTGAAGAGTTAAAAAATCTGAGGGCCGGCCCGGTGGCGCACTGGATAGTGCGCCGCTTGGGAAGCGCGGCGGCGCTCCCGCCCGAGGGTTCGGATCCCACATGTGGACCGGTTCCCGCTCACTGGCTGAGCGAGGCACGGGAGCAACGCCGAGGGTTGCAATCCCGTTGCCGGTCCCCGGTCCGGTATGTTGCCGGACACGGAAAAAGTCAAAAGACAAAAAAAAATAAAAATAAAAAAAAAAAATCTGAGTGAAGAAATGTGTCAAAATATGAAATGATAAATGTTAGTTTAAGTACATCATTCACAATCATAGCAAATGGAATCACCTCCCACTCAGGAGAAAAGAAGCGATAAGTACACCACATCAAATGGCTCTTTGTTACAAATGCAAGCATCTATGCTGAGTCTGGTCCATCTTGCATACTCCCCATCCCCAGTATTCCAGTCTTGGATGCTGAATGAAGGAGTTTAAGGGAGAGGGCCGGTTCTGGGAAAGGAAATCTGCAGGTCATTCTACGAGACCTGTTCAAGGGCAGGCCAGAATCCTCTCCTGCTATAAAATTCTTTGACTAAAAATGGTGCTGTACAACTGTGTTTTCCGGCTTTAATGATATGGTGACTTAGCTCTGCTAAAATGATTTCTTGTATATTAAAATAAAGACTAAAATCTTGGACATAGTTTTGAAAAGATCTTATTGCTCATTATTATACAGCTATAATCTTCCTCAATACCTATTACTAATAAACATTAATTTATATACTTCCTGCTGCTGGTATAAACTAATATTTTGTAATATTTACTTTTACAGAGTGCATGGGCATGCCATTAGAATTCCTTTAAGTACATTATTTTTTATGTATTAAAATGCTTTTTCTGAAATATTTGTCTGCATGTGCTGAGGCTAACTATATATGAATTCATTAAAATTTATTATATTTTGCTGCTTGCTTTGTATGAATTTTTACTCATATTTACCTTACCTGCATGAGCTGTATAGGAGTTCACTCTAATTTATTGTATATTATGTCTTGCTTTCTAGTTACTATCGTTACTCAAATATATTACAATATTTGCTTATACAGGGTTTTGTAGCCTACCACTTACCAGTATACAAATTCATGTATTATTTCTGACTATGTACCTTAAATTATTTTTTCAGTGCTAGTATAATATTAATGCTTATGTAAAACTTATGCTTTACGATAGGATTCTGTCATATATGGTACTATATTTCAATCAACAAAATATGCTTTTACAACAAAATAACTTTTAAAAATTACTTTTGAACCTGTTAGAAAATGTCTGAAAATTTATTTTTTTGACAAAAACTCCCCTACACATTTTTTGATAACTCTTTATGCCTACATAATTAAAATTCTGAGAAATATAGCAATTACAGAGAACATAAGGAAAAGACTCTCCTTGGAGAATGGTAAGAAACCAAGCATTTTTTAGGGCATGTCATCCTGTAGTTATTCCAAACATAGTGATCTCTTGAGGAACCAGAGCTGTGTGTAAATGTAACAATCTCTAAAGTGAGTTTGCAGCTCATTTCAAGCCACCCTTCCAGTATGGCTGCTTCCAATGTACAGCAAATAAGGTCAGACATACCAAAATATAACTAAGCACAGGGGCTCAGAAAGAAACACAAAGAAGATTGTTGAAGATTCTCATAAATTAGCAGCTAAAGTTTTAAGACAAGCTGGGAAACATCTTATGATATTTATTACTTGTGCCTAAAATCATAGTTAGCTTATATTTACATGGTAAACTAAGATATTATGAGTATTCAATATGTTACCATTTATGATTACTAGTCATTAGTTATATCATCATTAGTCCACTTCTAATTCGTAAACTGAGTCAACTGCTATGCTCCTTTCTCCCATATCTTCATATTAAATTAACTACCAAAGCCTGCTGTTTTATAACTTGCTCTACTGGTTCTTATATTTTCTCACATACCTGCCAAATCCAACATCCTTCTTATTCTTAACATTCTTGTTTGTTATGCTATTTCAATCCTTGGACTATTGTCCTAATGTATCTTCTATTTCTTTATAGACCCTTTTGTCAAAAATACCCTCCTCAAAACCAGCCTTTATATACTTGGGTTTTTGGACATGTCAGAGATTTAAAAATAGACTCTGATGGACGTCTTTCTAGGTGATGACTGAGTGTCCGTTCTTTGTTTTTGCCATTATTATCCACCTAAGTATAGCCATTTGGGGAGGTAGGAGGTGGGTAGCTCTTAATGCTTCCTCTACACTGTTTGTTTCTGTCTTTCCCTAAACACAGACTTATATACACCTACACAAATTAAAGGAAAACACAACAAAACAACAAAACATAATTTAATATTTCAAAGAGAATGTTATTCCCTGTCTTGGAGGGGTTGCCATAATATTGTTCTGGCTTATATTGCCACGTTTCCCTTCCACTATGACTTTCCTCTGCTGTATTCCATAGCTGAACTGAACTGCTGATTTTTTCACAGCCATATTTTTCATTATGTTGTCTCCTCTACTTAGACTGGCCTTTCTTTCCCATTACTGTCTTTTGAAATTTACTGATTTTAAACCCACATTGAAAGTTCAGTTTTGTTATACACAACCAATACAGAATCCTGCAAAGTACAAGTTATCTCCTTTGAGCTCTACAGGTCCAGTCTTTGCCATGTTATGGCATTTCTCAACTTTCCTGCATTGTACTTTTAGTCATGACTTATCTCCCCTTCAGTATCACAAACCTAAAAAGGGTAAGTAGGTGCAAAAGCCATTTTATTGCCATGGCTGTTCCTTGCTAGAAACCTGTATGCAATGGGCACTTCATAAATATTTACTTAATGAACAAAATGTCACTAAAAAGCAAAGAATTTTAATAAGTATAGAAAGGATAACATAAACTATTAGTTTATTTTCCAGGTTATTGTATTTTGATCTAACTGGCTGACTAATGATTGAAAATATTTGATACAAACTCATTTATTTTCTGGAAATAATAACATACTAATGTCAAATTTTAATAAGTATAGAAAGGATAACATAAACTATTAGTTTATTTTCCAGGTTATTGTATTTTAATCTAACTGGCTGACTAATGATTGAAAATATTTGATACAAACTCATTTATTTTCTGGAAATAATAACATACTAATGTCAAACTTAGTGTGCAGACACCAAGGCTTTATTTAAATATCCTGGAAACTCAAGTTGAAAAATAACATTTGATCTTTGTAAATATTTAGAAATAATTTTCTTGATAATATTTATGCTACTATTATAAAGATGGGTAAAAATATAAATTTAATTTTTCTACTTCTTCAGATAAATACAAGAAAACATTTAAAATATTTATTTCATCAAATTATGACAAACATAAATAAGGTCCAGAGTATTGTATTTCATCTCTCTTTCTACTCCCAGATGTTCTCACAAATGTTACCACAGAAGTTCTAACTTGAAAAGATTTTTATTGGATCAATTAGAATGTAGATGAATCACTTTTCCCATGTTTCTGTTAACATTCAGTGCAGTGTGCTATGATCTCTGCTTCTAAAATGAAAGGATATGTGAGGAGATTCTATAACTCCTATCTGGAGGGCTACAGGCCCTGCCCTCTCCTTCCTCAGAAGTTTATGCAGAAGATTTAAACTAAATCTCTTGGATACAAGTTACAATACTGAGAAGGAGTGGCCACTACTTTTGTGTGGTGTGACTCAAAAGTCAATCCCATTAAGTGCGATCCCAAGCCTCACTAAAGAATCATGTCTAAAGAATGATATGGAAGAAACAATCAGAGGATTGAAGACACTGTTGCCTAAAATAATGATTATTTTGACAATAACCCAGTGAAGACTGATGAAACTAATTAAAGATCCTATCTAATTTCTTGGCAATTTGTAGATTCCATGCCTTTACATTTCTTTGGGTAATGAATAACTCAATTTCTCCCAAAACCAACTGGATGAAGTATCAGCATTTAATGTGTGAAAAATAAGGACAGTTGATATTTCTTCTGTACCTGAAGTAGAGATCAAGATTCAGTAACTCTGAAGATATTACATAATCTAATTTTTCTTTTGCTTTGTGGAGCTCAGAGCTTAATGAGCATTTCCTTATGGATAAAAAACTAAATAAATTTTATTATCTTGAAAAATGATGTAAATCATATCCAATAAAACAATGTGAAAGTAAGTAAAAAAAAAATTACATTATTTTGAGCAGTTCATGTACTGCTTAAAAGCTGCCTAAACGTAACAGTAGTTGAAGATTGAGTTTCAAAAAAAAAACATACATATACCAAGAATATTTTTGTCAACATAGTGAGATAGTTTGACTTCGGCTAAAAATATAAAAGATAACTTTGGTAATTTAAAAACTAATTGCTTTTATAACTTATGCCATATTTGCATAATGCTTTCTAGAACTCATGAGAAATAATCTGGAATTTTTCACCAAAGTTAAACTTCCTTAAGCTATTTGATTTTTATTATATCTTCTTTACCAGATGAATATTAACATAATAATACAAATAAAGTGAATACATATATTTCCAAAGCATATATAGCTTTATAATAATCCCTTTAAACACAAGGAATGATGATAAGTCTTTAATTCTGGTTATAACATCTGATTGAATCTTAAGCAAACATTCTCAAAAGTTTCTTTTTTTACTTCACATGTAATAATAAACACTTACTTCATGCATTACATTTTACCAGTTACAATGCTTTATATTATTTGCTTCTATTTAAACTTCAAATATGTACAATTTCTACAGACTTTCACTCTGAAAAAAATATCAACTGTAGTCCAGTAATTAATTAATATTTTGATTTTGTGTGTCAAACAAAAGCCTTAGTTTCCTATATTCCATGTTCTTTCTCATATATCATCTCTCAACCACTTAGCACTGAATAAGATCCTGTATCAAAACTCTATGTAAAGCTATTCGGTTTTCTATTTTATACATATTTTTATATGTACTTGTAAATCTAACATCATGATGGCATGGGACAAAATAAAGTTTTAAAATGCTCAAGCAATTCTTTAAAATCAAAATAGTAATCATAATTCTAGACCTCCATAGGAAGTTCTAACTGCAACAGGTAATAGCAGACATTTTAATAAGTTTAGCCTAAATTCATTTTGTATCTGTATGTAAATAGCATGTTCTGACCCATATGTGTTACTATGATTTATTTTATCACTTATCAGTTCATTTGTAATAATTTCATTTTTTAGTAACCAAGACAATCTATTGCATTCATTATTTATGATTGTTGGATGAAACTATCACTCAACCTGAGTCCAAGAAACCTGACCAGCTCATGGTCATTTTGTTCAAAATAGAGGGTAACAATGGCCAGGATAATAGGATGGTGAAAGTGAATAAATATGAGGCAACACAACATTTATAGTTCATTTTGTCATCTTCTTTGTTGATAGCAAGAAGCAATGAACAAAGCTAAACAAGAAGATAAAAGAACAGTGTAAGTAGAGCAATGTAAAAACCAAGATCAAAGAGTAATGAAAGTGTCGATGATGGAGAGCAAAAACATATGTTTAAGAGGAAAAAGAAGCACAAGTTGCAGAATGAGAGAAGAGGATAAGGAGACAGAAGAGTAGAGTTATAACAAAAGAAAGAAAAATCCAAAAATGTGTTAGAAGGGAAAAAGAAAAGCAGGAATGAATAAAGACACATTAAATGAAAATGAAAGGTTTTTAAATTTTTATTTCTAAATAGAGCAAACAATAACTATAAAAGGCAAAGGAAGATGAACATACAAAAAAATAAAGGGGAGCCAAAGAAAAGTACCATACAAATGAGTAAGTTACAGAAAAATGAAAAGAGAACCCAAAGAAATGCATGAAGTTAACAAGAGAATAGTGGGTTTGAAGGAAGAAAAGGTGCGATTGTGCCCAGGGGACGCTTGTACAGGCATTAGTTTCAGTTAGCCCCTTAGAGCAGGTTTAACAGGAAAAGAGAACAAGTCACACAACAAATATTTCTACTTTATGTCTTTCATAAAAGACCCTGGCCTTGTCAGAATTCCCTGAGAGGAAATTAAATTAGAAGATTTCACTGGAAAGTGATGCAGAGGCAAAAAAACATATTTTAGATCTTTTAAGATCCAGGACCTACTAAAAATTAGGAGAAACATGTAGTTATACAAAAATGAATGCTTCAATAGTAGTTTTCTGCTGTTGAAAATTTTTAAATTTTTTTCTTTCACTTTTTTTTGTTAACTGTTTATATATGAGTCTAGTCAAATGGTTCAGATCTATCTTCCTCAGGAACCTGGCAGTGACCTTAAGGCACTCACCTCTATTCAGTTTCTGAAGTCAGACACTGCTATAAAATGCTTTCTGAGACATATTCAGCCTCACTGCATTCTAATCTTCCTGAATACGCATGTGTTCAACATTATCTTTTTTCGCCTCCTTTAATTTCAATTATTGAATGACTAATTTAAA
>NW_007733292.1:63380-66128 GCF_000696425.1 Galeopterus variegatus | reverse complement strand
TGTGTTCAACATTATCTTTTTTCGCCTCCTTTAATTTCAATTATTGAATGACTAATTTAAAACAGGAGTGATTTGTGTAATATTGGATTCTTGTTCTAGCAAGATTTTTTGGTTTTTGTTCATTTTTTAAATATTAGGAGTGTCCATATATTTGAGAAACGTTCATTTTTGGGGTGTAGGGGTATGACACCTGCCCTATTTATAATTGGTATGTATTTTATTAAAAAAACAAATATGTTTCTGTGGAAGTAAGATTTATATTCTAGAAAACAGTAAGATTAGTCTTTTCTTCAAATCAGTTCCTGTGATTAAAGAGTAGGAAGCAAGAAATAACTTTCCTAAGCCTCATTCCTTAGCTTCCTTAGCTTTCCAGCCTTCTGGAAGACTTTCTAAACCCCCACATGCAGAATCAATTACTTTTTGGTACTCCGATAGAATTTGTTCATCACTTATCATATCTCACATTGGCTACTTTGTCAGTTCATGTGCTACATTTGCCTCATCTGTCAGAGTTCATACTAGATTGCACCCTCTTGGAGAGCAGGTAATATATGTTACCGTGCTCTGTGTAATTGTACCATCAGAGGCCTAACCTATTTTCAGGAAATCAATGCACATTTATGCAATTGATAATAGAACGGCAGAAAAGAAGGGACAGGAAAACTGGAAGTCCATTTCCATGCCTAGCCGTGTGTGTAGAGTTAAAACACATTCTTAAAATTGGGCCTCTCAAACACTTAAAAATTTAACAAGTAGTATATCTACTGATTTATTTTTTGCTGTCAGCATTAAAATATCCTCAGCCCTCTCTCTCTCTATGTATATAATCTCCAAACATACATAAATATGCAAACATACACACACATATATATGAAAACAACAGAAATTTTTCAATTTAGGATTTCAACTTATTTCCTCTTTAAAGGAAAATATTAAAATCTTTTGGGGATAATGTAGAAGGCATGTCAAATGTTAGAGATAATATTAATTAATTTTTTTATATTAAATAACAATATGGAGAATTTTATTTTTATCAAATAGAACATGGATTAAAAAATATTTCTATTCTCAGATGGAGGATGGAGAGATTAATTAATATAGATATGCAATTTACTATATATACATATATACAAAAACACACACAAACACAGATACATATATGCTTGTGTGCTTTGATGGACAGAAAAATTGTAATCATAAGCATTATAATTTGAATATTATCATTGGCTCAGATCATCAAATGGAACTTCTGTGTATTTTCTAAATTTTCAAATAATGAAATACACTCATTTAGAATTATGAAAAAAATAAAAATAATTATTTAAGCAATTGTTCATTAGTTGCACTAATAAAAAATTACAGATGAAATAATTAAAATATAATTTGTTTTTAAAAATTTATTTAACTTGGGCCCGCTCCATGGCTGACTCAGGAGAGTGTGGTGCTGGGAGTGCCGAAGCGGCGGGTTTGGATCCTACATAGGGATGGCAGGTGCGCTCACTGGCTGAGCGTGGTGCGGACAACACCAAGCCAGGGATTGTGATCCCCTTACGGGTCAAAAAAAAAAGGATTAACTTCAATTTTAATGAGATACTGAAATACTTAGAATGAAGACCACATACCAATTATTCATGGATTAGTGGCCCATAACAATAATTTATTTAACTTTGTTTTTGGCATGGTATTCGGTGTATAGCACACATTACCTCACACAACCTTTCCTTCTACCTATGATCATGGAAAACATCAGCATACCCTTCTTTGAAGATTGTAAAACTGAGGTTCAGAGAAGCTTTGAAACAGGCCAGTGACCTAGATTAGGAGAGGAAGACTTAATAATGGAATCCACCACAGTTTCTCAATCTAGGCACTATTGATATATTAGCTCTAATAATTTTTGTTTTGGGAGGTTTTCATGTGAAATGTAAGATGTCTAGCAGCATCCCTGACCTCTACTCACTAGATGCAAGTAACACCCCACTGGAACAAACAAAACTTCAGAAGACATTTTTGGCCATTATGCCAAATGTCTCCAGGGAACACACTGCCCTCTTTGAGAACCACTGGTCTACTCTTATGGGACTCCAAGAAATAGGTTCTTAATTAGTGCATTGTGCTGTTTCTTGATGTAAGTTTGCACAATCAGGGACAATCAGCCATGAGGGTGATGGTGGGAGAGAATAAGAATACACACCATCTGTAAGAGACAAGGAATCAGCATGCATTTACTTAGCATTTGCTGTGTGTCAGCAGAAATAATATAGTTATTATATAGACTTTGTTCTGTAATTTATACTTCCAGTATCCTCAACTGTGTGATTTCTACTGAGATTAAATGCCAGGAATCAAGGGGTGAAAAATATCATCTTTTTAATCATATAGTCAAGGGCTTGATACCTGGTACTCTCTTGTACAAATTATGATTTTAAGAAAACTGATTTGAGTCTCATTTTCCTAATTGAAAAATATCATCTTTTTAATCATATAGTCAAGGGCTTGATAACTGGTACTCTCTTGTACAAATTATGATTTTAAGAAAACTGATTTGAGTCTCATTTTCCTAATCTATAATGTGAGGATAATGATATTGAGTTCATAAAGTTGACATGAGAAATGTAGGAAATAGTGTATTTAAGGTTTCTGGGAAATAACTGCTGAAAATTAATAGCATTTATTGTCATGATAGGAGGTTGATCAGAAATATTCTGGGGGTTTAGAATAGATGAAGCAACTCCTAATATTTGGGTT
>NW_007733292.1:60750-62548 GCF_000696425.1 Galeopterus variegatus | reverse complement strand
TGAAGTGATAATTTCCCACCTTCTTTCCCCAATAATTTAATTTCTTAACCAACGTAGCAGCAAGTAAGTACAGCACTGTCGACAAATGTACCTGTACAACAAAAACTTAGGAATGATTGTGAAATATGATGTGGAATTCTATAATGAAATAAAATGTCTTAGAAAATTCTATAAGAGAATAAAAAACCTGATTAGATCTAAAATTTATATTAGTAAAATTGAATGCTACCTTTCTATTCATAATATTTCATTAGTTTTTATTAGTTTTGTACTGATTTTAGTAGCTTTCTGTAGAAACCCAAGTTGCCAGTCAGTTCATAGGGTTACAACTCCCAATAAAATATTTTGACAGCAACAAATTCTCAAACTTATTATCATTTTATAAGTCTGAAGTATTTCAAGAATTAAGCAGGAGTGTAAGAGTATTACCTAACATAGGGTTATAAAAATTATACAAACTAACCAATCAGATATAGGAAACCAATCTCAGGGCCTATGTATATATTCATGTATGAATGTATCTGTCTGTCTGTCTATCTATATTTCTTCTAATTAGCCAGATAACTAGCTAGTTAGCTTCCATCTATCTCTTTTCTTACTAGCTAGATACGGATGACTGAGCCATAGATGTTGCAGCCCTTTCTTTTCTGAAATATTGGAAACAAATGCTCAAAGTAGGCATGAACACGTGACACTGAAATGCCTTCTGAGCAGACATCAACCTCAAATATACCCTTTGCTTAAGTAAGTCTATTAATGTTAAACTGCTTAAATAAAACCAACTTGAGGAGGAGGCCTGTAACAGCAAGGATAAATTATATGGTTATAAAATGGAGACCAATTTTCCTGGCTTCAAACACGAGTAATCGCCTATTTTTAAACATCTTGTCAGTGCAAATAAGTCTGAAATTGAAAGTGCTCAATTTGGCCATCAAATTAGACTGAATGACCTGAATAATATATTCTGCTTATGGTGCAAAGCAGAGATATTCTCAAAGTTTCAAATGCCCTCAGCAGCCAAAATGTGGGTGTCCCTGTCATCTTACAATTGATTCCCCTTCTATCCCAGTAATTATCCTTCTGTAGGTTGAACGATTGCTCTTTCTGCCCCACCTTTGAAGAACCCACATTGCATATTGAAACACAGGGGAAGGGTGACATTTCAAACACATATTTAAACTGAATGATGAACAATACTGCTGCTGTCTTCTCATGTAAGTGAAGAAAACGACATGTGTAACTTATGACAGCATCCCAGGGTGCAGATTGTTTTAGAAATATTTCACAAAAGTGCAGACAGTATAAATGACACAAATCACCACATTCTATCAGAATCTAAAAATAAACAAGTAGATTGGAGAATCCGAGTTCATATTCTTTGAGTACAAGACGTATTGAGGACTGTCCTTTAATAACACAAATCTGTCAACTAAATCAATAACATAGTGCAAACAAAATTCTAAGTTAATGTAATGTTCAAGGACAGAATCTATGCAGAAATATTAAATGAGTCAAAAGGGTTTTACTCATCCAAACCTTATGTAAGGAAGAGAATTCCTTGCCGGATTGATGCCATCATCTGGTTTTCCTGCCAAGCATAATACTATGGCAAAGATGTGTACATCAGGATTTCAGAATCCGACATTACACCTTTGAATTGCATTACTAACTGCATTTTTTTTTTCAAATTATATTTACACCAAGCACCATCATGAGGGTTTGGCTTTCCATGTAGCTTATCAATACAAATAGAGTGAAGTGATCAGGCTAAAGATCCTACTGGGTCTGTTTGGAATGT
>NW_007733292.1:59351-59963 GCF_000696425.1 Galeopterus variegatus | reverse complement strand
TATCAATACAAATAGAGTGAAGTGATCAGGCTAAAGATCCTACTGGGTCTGTTTGGAATGTCATATTTATCACTGGAAAAATCAACATTTTTGTTTTATTCATTAGCTTACTTGCATTTGTTTTGTTAGTTGAATCAGTGATCCCGAATCTGAATAACTCCTTGCTATTTTGGGGACACCTATCTTGGTGGTTATCTTCATCTAAAATATTTTTTCTTTGAACTTCTATATCAGCTGTATGCACTTTTAGAACATAAAATTTTGTAAATATTCTCCCTAGTCAATTTATTAATTTAGAGAATTTCAGGAGAGAAGGAAATTGCTGAAAACTTCTAGTGCAACCATCGTGCTGATTCAGCATAGAAACTTCCTTGAATATTCTCAGGAAGCTAGAAAAGCGAATTGCACTTAAGGAAGAACTATCTGAATCCTAAACAAATTATTGCACCTGCAAACCTGTTCACTGTTGCATATATAGATAAGCAAATATTAAGAGCAACAAAGAGTTTATGTAACTTTATATTTCATGTATAAGAAATATAACTGGTAAAGTTAACAACTTTACAAGAAAAAAACAAGCAACCCAATTAAAAAATGGGCAAAAGAGCTAAG
>NW_007733292.1:57791-58919 GCF_000696425.1 Galeopterus variegatus | reverse complement strand
ATATGCTGTCTACAAGAAACTCTCTTTAGATCCAAAGCCATAAGCAGGTTGAAAGTGAAAGAAAGAAGTTTATTGGATATTACACCAAAGGCACAGGCAACAACAACAACAAAAATATAAATAAATGGAACTTTATGAAAATTACAATTTTTGTGCATCAAAAGACACTATCAATGGCATAAAAAGGCAACTCACAAAATGAGAAGAAATACTTGCAAATTATATATCTAGTGAGGGATTAAAATCCAGAATATATAGAGAACTTCTAAACTGCAAGAACATCAAAAAATAAACTACCTGATTCAAAAATGGGCAAAGACTTGGATAATTTCTCCAAAGAAGATATACAAATGGCCAATAAGCACATGAAAAGATGCTCAACATCACTGATCATTATGAAAATGCAAAGCAAAATCACAATAAGACACCACTTCACGTACATTAGAATGTTTACTATAAAAAACATAAAACAGTAAGTATTAGCAAGAGTGAGAGGAAATGGGAACACTTGTGCACTGTTGGTAGGAAAGTAAAGTGGTGCAGCCACTGTGGAAAACATTACGGCAATTCCTCAATAAATTAAGAATAGAATTACCATATGGGCCAGTATTTCACTTCTGGATCTATACTCAATAGAACTGAAAGCAAGGTTTCAAAGAGATATTTGTACACCCATATTCACAGCAGCATTATTCACAATAGCCAAAAGGTGGAAGTAACCCAAGTGTCCATCGTTGGATGAATTAATAAACAGAATGTAGTTTATACACACAATGGAATATGTTATCCAGATCTAAAAAGGAAGGATATTCTGATACATGCTACAGTATGAGAACATCATGCTAACTGAAATAAGTTAGTCACAAAAGGACAAATACTGTATGATTTTCCCTATCTGAGAAAACTTTTAAAAGTTTGTGAAAAAAATAAAATTAAAATATAATACAAATCTTTCCACAAACTTTTTGAAGTATGCTTGTACTCATATAAGACGCTTAGAGTAGTCAAATTCATAGATACGCAAAGGTAGAATGTGGTTGACAAGTGTTGAAAAGTTGCGGGGATAGGGAGCTATTGTTTGAAAGGTACAGAGTTTCAGTTTTGCAAGAGGAAAAGAGTTCTGGAGAT
>NW_007733292.1:34333-57239 GCF_000696425.1 Galeopterus variegatus | reverse complement strand
AGATGCCTGGTGTTGATGATTGTTCAGCAACGTGCGGGAGGCAGGTTTCGGTAATGGGCCACAATAATCAACCACATTGCATATCGACAAAATAAATAAAATAAAATAAAATAAAAAAGAGAAAAAAAGTTAAAATGGAAAAGTCATATCTCTTTTCATCCTCTTTTGCAGAAATAATATATATTTTGTGCAACAGAAAATCATTCATTACCCAGGAAGCTTAAAGCATCTACTGACCTAAAAATAAGCCATCTGAACGGCGGAACTAATTGTAATTTTATTAAAGATAAAATTAATAAAAACCAACAGATTATAAATATTTTAACATAAACACCATTTCCAAATAGATTGTAATGACATTTTTGCTCAAGACCACTAAATGATACAGTATGATAAATGAAAAATCAAATTGAACCAGAAGTCAGAAAACTTGGCTGTGCTCTTACACTTGTCCCTAAATTAATCAGAGCAAAAATAAAAACACATAGGTCTAGTATTAAGTCAAAAATCACTCCTCTTGCATATTTCCTACTTTTTATTTATTTTTTTAATGACAGGTAAATTATCCAAATTACCTGTGCCTTGACTTCGTCATGTGTAAATCAATACAATAATATTGCTTATTTCATAAGATTCTTAAGAGGGTTAAATAAAAGCATACTGGAGTTGATAAGCAAGAAAAAATAAAAACAAGCATTTAGTAGAATAAATCCTCAATGAATTTAGCTATTATAAAAATGAAACCTAAATCCATACGGTACTTATCAAGTGCAGTGCCTCTGAGTACTTTGGTTGTATTAACTCATTTATTTATTTATTTATTGTTTAAATTTATCGGTATACAATGTAGTTCATTTTCATGTCCCTTTACCAATTCTTCCTTAACTCTTTTTTTGTTGTTGTTAAAGTCATTTATTTTTATTTATTTATTTTTTAAATTTTATTTTGTCGATATACATTGTGGTTGATTAATGTTGCCCTTACCAAAACCATCCTCCCTCCTCCCTCTCCTCCCTCCCCCCTAATACTAACACCAAATCTATATTGAAGATAGTTTCTTTACCCCTATCTTACAGCTGAAAAAAGGAGGCAGAGATATTAAGTGATGTCATGTTTGGAATCCCAAAGTATGATCCATACTTTTATCATAATTATGTTAATCCATAACTCATTGTCTTCAACAGCAGAACTTTCTGTCCATGACATTTATGGAAACAATGAGAAATTTCACATAGAAAAATATACATAAACTAGAATGATAGGATATGAACCTAGAAAATAGACTGTGACAAACTGGTAAAATTTCTTGCCTGACCAAATAAGGAATTCAATATTTTTCTTTTTTGGGGAACATGGAGTTAGTATTGAGTCTTTAAGAAACCAAAGTTTAAATGAAGTTATATTTTTTTACTTGAAAAATATTTGGACATTACAGAATGTTAGAAAACAGAAAAAAAGTATTAGTTCTACCAGTCTAACAGTTAATATTTTATCTTGAGTACATCGTATTCAGTATTTTTTATGAACATACATTCTTTGCAAAATTACCATCATAAGTCACATTCATATTGTAATGCTTTTTCACTTAGCATACTCTTTTCATTTTTCCTAATATTGTTACATAATTTTTTCTAATTACCATTACTAATAGGAATATAATTTTTCATTAGGAAGATGTACCATAATTTATAATTTAATTAACTACTCCTCTCCATGGACATTTTAATTGCTTCCAAACGTACTACATTATAAGTAATATTTATGTGTTACCGTGCAGCCCTAAACTATCATTCAAATTCTGAAGTAGCAACACCAGGTTAAGATATATAAACTCTCTTTGGCATGTGGTGCCGATACTTTTTTTTCCTAAATTTTTCCTCAGTTTTCACAGGTACCAATATCCCCACAACTTTGTCACCAAGAGCAAATTTGTTTTTCTTTAGTGATTATTTACAGGAGGGTAGAGAAAGGACTCCTGTGAAAAGAGGCAAGTTAATGTTAAAATAGTTAAATCCAATAAAAATTAAGGAAACTGGTAGTGGAGTTGATGTAAATAAAAAGAAATTTACCTTAATACTTATTAGGTATTTTCTATGTGCCAGGTATTTTTCACATTCTAAATTCCAAATGCTTTACATAAATTAATTTAATCCATAAAGCAACCTTAGGGAGTATGCAGCGTTAAGAATCTTCTTGCAGATGTAGCCCTGAAATGCAGGGATGTTAACTAACTAGATAAAGTAAACAAACTGCGTTAAGAATCTTCTTGCAGATGTAGCCCTGAAATGCAGGGATGTTAACTAACTAGATAAAGTAAACAAACTTAGAGTGGCAGAAATTGGATATAAAGAACTATTAAATGAGAAACTAAAATGCATAGCCAAGTTTTCTGACTTTAGTTATTTTTTCTCCATTATATCTTAATGTATAATTTTTCAGTATGGCCAAGAATGTCAGTAAAATCTATATGGAAATGATCTTCATATTAAAATAGAATAACAGTCTCTTTATGTTAATATAATTTTCATCTAATAAAATTGTAATGTACACCAATAGAGAGAGTCCATTTTGATTTTCTAGGTTCTCTGTTGATGTAATTATAGATATGATGCTGGCCATCACTTTATATATAGAAACTTTTTCTTTTTCACTACCTTCTGCCCAAGTAATCGGTCTCCTTATATTTCAGAAGCATATTGTACTGACTTCTGCTACTTTAGGTGCTTTGGTTAAACCTTCTCAAATACCATTTTTCTAATTTTATTTATTTTGTAAATTGGTTCATACTTTAAAACACATCAAATAGTCTGTGTTTCTCACTCCCTTCCTTCCTATCTTCCTCCACTTCCATTTTCCTTATTTTATTTATAATTTTTCATTCCTATATTTAATAGCATTTATTAACTAAGGACTTGGTACTTCCTCAACTAGTTGAATACAAAGTAACTTCGGTATGAGGTCTCACATTTTTTCACTATATTTTAACACATAATTATGTAATGCTGATATTTGATAAATTAAAACTTGTTAGGTTTACTTTTTTTTTCCTTTTCAAGTTGTTTGAATTTCTAGGAGAATAAATTAGGTTTTATTTTTGTCACATCTNTTCCTTTTCAAGTTGTTTGAATTTCTAGGAGAATAAATTAGGTTTTATTTTTGTCACATCTTTCAGTAACTAATTTAATTTTTAAAAAATTAAATGCCATTCAGTAAACTCTTACTGATTTGTTTCCTGGCCATATACTATTCCTTATTTTCTTATTCAGGTAGATTTAGATTTTCTTTAAGATACTAAAGTTAAAATATAACCAGAGATAAGTAAATATATCATATTACTTTATGTCATTGAAAGGAAAATGAAGATTTTGCTAAAGAATTGAACTATCGCATATACAAGTAGGCATATATATTCTGCCTATATGTATACAGAATATATGTATATTATTGAAACAAGCTGAAATCAGTTGAAACTGGTTTATTTTCCCTCTCTCGAGTTGTTTTACTAGATGCCTTGCAAAATGTAAGCTGAACATACACAGACACAAGGACTTTGCCCTCTAGATGACCTTGAGCACTGAAGTAACCAAAAAATTTCCTTCTGTGAATTAAAAAGCTAGAAGTTGAAAATTGGAGCCCTTTTAGAGGCAAAGCAAGAAGTCCTTTACCAAGGAAGATCTAGCATCCAGAACTTTCATCTCCATAGATGGCCTGACCCAGAGCTAGCCAACATACTTAAACCCTGACATATGACCTGATTTGGAGCTAGCCAGTCAGTTTTTGCCTCTTTATCAAATACGGCCTGACTCATAGCTAGCCAGTCCACTTTTGCTAAGTCATATGGTCTGATTTCGTGCCAGCTAATCAATCTTGTGCAGTACTCCTTAAAACCTGCCCAGCCTTCATCTGAGAGAGAGATTTAAGAGTGCCTTGTCTCCTTTCTCCTTGCTGGTCAAACTCACAAAATAAAGCCTTTTCTTTTCTCAAGACTTGGTGCCACAGTATTGGCTTCTGAGTCCATCAGGTAGCAAGCCCGTGCTCTGTAACATTATTCATATATTAGATATAATTACAGAGAAATGAGAGAGAGAGAAAGACAAAGAGAGAGAGAGAGAGAGAAAGACAGACAGAGAGAGAGAGAGAGAGAGAGAGAGCACGTGCTCATTGGAGATATCTGGAGAAATTTATCCTTCATTCATGTAGAAGACAATTTGCAATTTTTAAAATTTATGAAATCTCATAATTTCTACAATGCCAATTTAAGTTTGGTAAAAAATAGGTGTATTGAAAATACAGTCTTTCTTTACTGTGATGTTTATCCTTACTTTTTCAATGCAACATCATTTAAATGTCTAAGATACTATGAGATTTTTGGAAGTTCCTTTAAAGAATGAATAGCTCTAGTCTTATAACATAAGCTGCCCTAGAAAATAATTTCCTAGGAATCAGTTGTAATTCTCTTCCATGTTCCTGCTTTAAGATATTGTCAATTGGTTGTTTTAAAGGAACACCTCCTTTTATTTCAGAGACTTTAGTTTTCCATGAAGATTCTAAGAAACATTAGGTCCATTCTTGAGTATAAATCTATACAGGTTTTGTGAAAAATTGTACTACATCATAGTTTTAATTTTTATTGGAGACATTGAAATGGTATCAGTAGCCGTTATATTGGAAGAAAAATTCTGGCCTTACTGAATTTTTGCTAGTTGTTGAAGACTTGTTCTTAGTATTTATTTTTTCCCTTTTCAAGTTCATTACTAAGCTTGAAATAAGAGACACTTTGTCTGTGATAGCACTTTAAACTGCATTAATAATATTATATAATCACTTTCTGGGGAATACGAAGTAATCTGAAAATTTTATCTCCTTTTTTTCCTCTTTATATGAAAGTCTTTGATTGATAGTATTTCCTGTGGTTGCAAATAATCAGCTTTACTGAGTCACTGGGAGAGTAGGTCACTTTCCTCAATTGATTTACATAGTTGGACATGTTTCTTAAAGTAATGGCATTTACGAATGGCAAAAACTGGAAATTCTTTACAAATATATTATATTTAGTAAAGTTAGAGGATGCAGCAGTGTGTGTAATGTTTTTGTTCTAAAATAAATATAGTGTGATGTAAATAGTATATGAATAAAGTTTAGTATTCACTAGTGTGGAGTATACTTACATTCATAAAGCAAATATATTTCACAGGGCCTACCTCCCTGTAGTTTCAGGTTTAGCCTAACCTTTTGAAATTACATATAGAAATGTTGCAAAAGACAGGAAACTTTCTTCAGGCTAGGGTATCTGATGTGGATGGAGAGTTGTGGCACAGCAAGGTTGCTGGCTCCAGGACAGACAAGTTACTGATTGATATGTAAAGATAATGGGAAATTGCTTTAGGGAAAAACAGTGTTTGCTAAGATCAAGCTTTTGTTGGTGGATCGACTCAACCTTTGGCAAACTGCATTATGGAATGTCACCTTGTCCTTTCACTGATGTTACCAGCCTTTACTGTTAAACTATAATTTAACCCCACCTATGTTCTTTTTCTGTAACTTCCTGGTCTGGAGAACCCCAGTTCGTGGTAATTTCCCCAAAAGAAGGAATGCCTCTCTTTTGAGGGTTCTGGGAGATTAACCTCTTTTGGGCTTCTCACTGCTCAGAGGAAATGGGCTTTGAGTAATTCTTTGTGGCTCTGTCACCCAAGAAAATAGGGGTGACAAATCCATTGGAGGCAAAGCAACAACTAGTCTATGGAAATATATTCTTTTGCAAACTATATGTATGTTTGTGTTTATATTTATAATGTGGCAAAATAATTTGCTCTCCTCTAATTGCTTTCATTTCCCTAAAGATTTCACTATAAATTCTCCAATAATGCTTCCTCTTCTAAACATGAACCTGCACCTCTAAACTGCATTGGGTGCTCAACATGGTATGTTTAAATTTACATTTTTAACTTACAAATTGATGATGCAATTGGGTTACTGTATCAATATGGAGGAACACGTTGTTAAGTATACAATTAGAAAAGGAATATTTTAGAATTTGAACTATTTTATATTACCAAAAATATAATGTATGCCTTACTATAAAAATATCATATATGTATATGTAAGTGTGGGTGTGTTTACATATTTAAATGAAAACATACTTGTATACATAGATACATGTGTATATTTATGTTTATATGCAATATATATTATATATTCACAAACATAATTTTGCTTTTCAATTGCTTTTTATATTTGTATGCATAAACAATTCTCAGACTATGAAAGAACACTGTTTTCTGAATACTTTGGGGAAAATACTGCTTGGATTAAAAAATAATAATCATCATAGATATCTAACTCTGGAAAGTAGTGTGTGTTCCCAGGAGAAACACACAAAATTCTAATTAACCTGTGACATAGTTGAATTAAATGTCTAACAGTAACATTCAATATCTACTTTAGCATTAACCATTGATTTAAAGGAACATACACTGACTTTTGATTAAATGCTAAATTACCTGGAACATACTCTGGCAATCAGATTACTGCAAATAGAACAGTTGACAATGAAGATTGTAAAGGGGATCCAACAGTAATTGTGAAGGAGTTCTCAACCTCACCAAAGGAATTTCAAATTCATGTTCTTTACTGAATCTTTTGCTAAGTTTCTTCTCTGAGGGTGAAAATAAAATTTTAATATACTTCTACAGTATATATAATGCCAAATAATAGATTCCAATATTTCCTACATCTCTAATTTATTCATGTGGGTCTCACCCTCTGTATTTTTTTCTGAGTTTAAGTGTAATCACTGAGGAATATTTACTATGGGTCATGCATTATATTGCTCAAGCTCAGCAGAGCTTTAGGGCAGGCAAGCTGAGCTGCCAGGTGTCAGAGTCTCCACGAAAGCAACAAGCCAAAAGTAAAAGAGTTGATTAAGCCTATAGTCACTTACTGAGATGGTAGAAATAAGAGCTAAACCCTGGAGTAAACAGTGAATGCCCTGTGTTCAATTTCCCCCATTTAGTGGCACACAGGTGGAGGGCCAGGTGGATCAGTGAAGACCTGGGGGTCATCTCATAGTTAAGGAAGCCCAAGACAAAAAGCTCTGGTAGTTTTATGAACCCTGTGGTTGGGAGAGATGGCAAAGAGGGAGAACTATGAGTGGAAAAATACTGAATACTGAGTCGGAGTGAGCAAAATGTCTTCAATGTTTCCTGTTCCTCTCTCAAATAGGAGGTCTCTTCTTGAAGAGATGCTAGACCCGAGGCCAAGAAATGAAGGTGCTGGGGCTAGGGGCCAGGCATGTAAGTATGCAAAAGAGCACCAGGGGGGCTGAGTCCTTGATTTCAGCTCCCGCCAGAGACAGCCATGCTCTGGCTGTGCCCCAAGTCTGCTGTGGGAAGGGCAGCTTTCCCCTGTGAGCCTTCCAAGGAAAGCCTTTGTCATCACCTGTGGTCAAACCTGAAAAGTTACACAGGTTTTTAACAAGGAGCTGCAGACTTCATTATGTTAATTGTTGCATTCATTATCTCCCTTAATAATCACAGTAGTCCAGTGTGATTACCTGTGTCTCAGATGAAGAAACTGGGGATTATACTTTGTTAAATAACTTGCCTAAGTTTACAAAAATATAAAATAAAAGAATCACAGTTTACTTGACTCTGAAACTCATAATCATATCGTTATATGATATACTGTTCTCTAATTAATCAACTTCAATTAACAACAACATCATGCAAAGGTCATCCTCTTTCATTCTCTTCTCTATAGTTTTATCTTCCTTGGCTGAGTTTAATTAATTATCCTCACTCTGCCAATTTGCCTACTTTTGTAAATCTCATCCCTAATGTCCTGTTTTTAAAGGATTTGAAATAGGTAGAAATCCTGTTTTCTTAGCCTTCATTTTATATCTGTTCTCTTTGTTGGCATTCTGGACAATTTGAGTATGCCTGTGAAAATCTTTTCCCCCAGTTCTTCTTCTTAGCTCAATTTGTTCCATCCCTTACTTGAGATCCATCCAGAATGGCCTTTCACATGTTGAACAATTAAGGCATTATTTTATATTAGCTTCCTATAATCCCAATGGAAAACACACTTTCCAAGTTATACATTTCCAGCTCCTATTTGTTCTGATACGTTTTACTTAACTTTCTATATCTCCTTGTGTATTTTTTAACCAAAGAAGTAATATCTGGGGTAGGTGTGGGGGGGGGGGCAATGCATGTGCTACTTAACTGTCAGTGTTACTGTTTCATTTCACACATTAGATTTGCGGGCAATGCAGTTCTCTGTGCGGAGAAGCAAGCAAACAAAACAAAAAAACAACTTCTCAAATGAAACAATTTAATCTTCCATAATCATGCTCTATAGAGAGTAGGGGTGGAGTATTAAATGTGGGAGGATGCTGAAAATACCAGAAACCATCGCAGTTCTGTGTATGAGATCAAGTTGTTTTTGGATTCAAGAGGACTGGTCTGTCAACGAGCATAACTGAATGAATGCAACCAAGACCAGAAGTCTGGATAGGAAAGTTTATTACTTGTAATAAGTAATAGAGTACACTGGGGATAATTTTCAAAGCAGTGTCTATCTGAAAAAAAGAAAGGGGAAATCCTATATGAACTAAGTTTCTGGCCAACTCCCTGCCCAGGTCCTCATTTAGGTCCTCTTGTGCAAATGAAGGATGCAAACCTGTTCAGTTTGGACCGGATGACTATAGAACATATTTCATTGGTCAGTTCTTGAAGCCGAGTTTGCATCTGGGCCCAGAAACTTGTCTGTACTCAGGAATTTTATTGTTGCTTTTTGGAGCATGCTGTTCCCTGGATATGGCTTCTTTCTGAAAAACAAGCGTAGACAACATTTGTGAGCTATAGATAATGCTGGTTGCTTGGGCCTCAGCACAAGGGCTTACATTCCCCCAGCTCTGATTCCCCTTCCCTATGTTGGTCCTGAAGTGAGAGATTTAAGGATGGTCTATGAGTCTTCTTGTGACTTCAAGTTCTTTAGAAGAGATAATAGTACCAGGAGATGAGCTTTGTTTGACTATATTATATTAATTTTTCATATCCCCCACTAACTCAGAAATATGCTAGAAATATGTAAGGCAATAAACAATGCTACAGGTATTTCTAAGCCTATATCTTCAATGGAAAATTATTGTCATTCATACTCTGATAAGACAATTGATATTTTTGCATATCTAGGTAGCATTCTATTTCCTCCTTTTTAAGGCCTCCCTTAACACCAGTTCCAAATCTGAGGCACACCAAATGAGTCTTCTTCCATGGGACTATACTATATTCTGGGAAATTTTCTCCAAAGTTGTTCTCCAGCTACATCCTAAATATAAATTTACGTGTTATTTTATGGCATCAATTACAGGATTCTTGAGAAAAAGGATACTAAATAAATATTTGTTGAAATAATGACCCTATAGAGCTAGGGCTGGGTCTGGAGCTCACAGACCCCTCAAGCTCACTCACGGACCCTTCACACGCAGGTCTGTGAGCTAGATAATGGACAAAAAGGTCCTTGGAGCCTTGGTTGAGGAAAGAGTAGTCTTTATTTAGAGCACACACATCTAATACCTAGGCAGTCCAAAGAGAAATTCAGAAACTCAACTGCTGCTGGCCAAGTCCAACGAAAAACTGAGCAACTGCCAGCAGAGTAAACATGCTCTATTTTTAGACATGAGCTCTGCCAGCCAGCTCTGCTTCACAAACTGAAGAACATAATAGTAACAAACTGCACTAACTCTACCCACACACAATTTTTTTACAAGAAATGTGCTGCATCACCGCCAACTGGACCTGGGACAATGGAACCTGACTAAACTATTCTATTTTCCCCACAGATCCTAAAAAATACATCTTCCTATAGAAGAATACACACAGAGATCAAAGAAACTGAATTGGGAAATAGTAGACTACCTTACATATTCAATAATTCTGCTGGTCATTCAGAAATAATTTCAAGAAAACCTGACATATCTTCATATTTATCAAAACGTATTTTTAATTCTTTCCTCAGTTTATATAATTTATTTCAGCAACTCTGTGTATTGACGTATAATGTGACAATCACTTTTTAGATTAGGGTCCTGATGACAGATGGTAAGGTTTATTTAAATAAGGACCTCACTAAAATGGAAAACTATGAAGTGGATAAGTGTATATAAAGCCTCAATTAAGTTAAAGTTGGCATGAAGGTGAAACTAGTTGGACAAATAAAAAATGATTATGGAAAATTATTGGCTACCTGTAAAGCTTTTGCAAACAGGTTTAAAAATGCCAGAGCCTACTCATGCCTTGTAACTTAAGCATAAGTAGTATCTCACCTTGGAAATTTTATATAATGAACTTTATAATACTGGAACACCATGATTTACACATTGCTAAGAGAAAATGCAGTTACAGTGTGGTGAGCCACAGCAAGATGTCACAATTAGTGGTTATATTTCCATAACCTTTTAGTTGTCATAAGCTGATAAAACCTGGCATAAAAATAGTACAGTATATCAGGGAAGCTAGCCAAGCCAAGGTACATAGCTACTATTGACTCTTTCATTCAAATTAAAGGAGTTTAAAAGGCATTTGCAACGTCATTCCCTATAAGGACAGATAAGCTAAATAAAATATGAGCTAAAACTTCTAATAACTTAGTACCCTTAAGCTTAAAATTCTTAATAAATAAATCTGAATAAATCTATTTATTTCATCCATTATGCCCTTAACAAAGGTTTACTGGACATCTGCAGTATGAGAAGCATTCTGGAACATGTAGTACTCAAGGAAAATAGGACATACACATAACAAGTTATTACATATGGAATAGGTACAAATGAAGTAAATAAAATACAGGGGAAGGAAATGTACCTTATATATGGGAGCATGATGGAAAGTTTCCTGGAGGAAGCTAATATTTGAGCTGAGTACATAACAATGATGAGATGTGCTCTAATGTTTAAGAAAAAATTTAAATAAAATACTTTAACAAGTGTGGAACATAGTTTTTTAAGAAAGCCTAAAATGTAGTGCAGGGAAAATCTAGTACTGTTTCATCAAACTCAAACCCAATAATATATTTGAGGACTCAGTAATATTGATCATAGAAACAATGCTTCTAAACTTATTTTTAGAACAGTTATTTTCATGATTTTTAAATATTTAACCTGATAGTCAAGATTTCTAACCGCCTATAAAAATTACAGGAGGCATAATTGTTTGTCAAATTGAAATCAAAGAACAGACTTTGTGTGAGAGAAACAGTCATCTTACAAATAAAAATAGCACATAGCATAGAGTAGTTTCATTTTTCACAGGTTTTCAATTAAATAAGAATTAAAATTTTAGTTAGCTATGGTCATTGCCCTTATTATGGTGAACAGAGGTGCATTTTATTCATTGAGATAAATAAATTGTTGCTATTAGAACTAGTTTTATTGCCTCATTTACCACTTCAACAATTTTTTTGAATTATGCTGTTTATTATTCTTCAACAGAGCCTATGCCTATAAAATTATTTTTTTCTTTACACAGATACTACATAAATAAAATAAGTGTAAAATCTCTGAAAATAAAAACTGTACCTAGATATCACCAGTAATTACCTAGCTTTGTACTTAATTATATTATTAATTAATCATTTCTAATAGGTAGTGGGAACTGCCTATAACATACATGACCATTAGAAAGGAAAAGGAAGAAAGACCAGTCTCAAAATATTTCTCTCATCACTTCTCTCGAAACCTGTATTAGAGATGTCTCTCTTTTAGTCTGATAACTAAAACATCTTCTCTGACCAGGTCAGGTAAATTATAGTGCCTTGAGAGACCTGGGATAGGTCAATAGTCACATTCATCTGTCCTTGAAAACTTTGTCATAAGACCATTTTTTTTCTTTGAAGCAGACAGGATTACACCAGAAAGTCATAAAATAATCTAGAATGCTTCTTGTAAACCTCAGCCTACATCCCTGCATGTAGGATGTAATCTAGTAACAATCCCCAAACTATATATCATGTACAACCAATAGAAAACCCGATGAAGTAGTTAGCTGGAGCAGTCCTTTTCTCTCTTTTTAAATCCTTCCTCCTCTTGTGATTATGAAATGCTAAGCTCCGCTGGCCCCTTTTTGAAAGCACTTCTTAGGACACAACCTGACCTATGCATCTCCCCATTTGCAATCATCATATTGGTTCAATAAATCCTGTTTTTTATATGTTGGGACTCAGTTTAAGTCATTAAGTCTTAAAAGTGTTTAAGATTAAAATTAATATTCAAAATTTCAGCCTGTTTTCTTAACCACCATGAATTAAAAAAAAAAAAAATGTGTCTGGCACGTTGTTAGAGCTCAAAACATGTTTGTTAACTGAATGTATACATATTATCAGGTTATACTTTATTCAGTAGAACACTTCTCTAGAAACAGAATTCATATGTAAAAATAGCAAGAATTCATTTGTAAGGAAAGTAGAAAAAGTTTAGTCAGGCTCACTCACCTTACATCTGTTACAAATGGGCAAGATTCAGTACATTCACTAGAAACAAGTTATAAAAGTAGTGTACCTGCACATGTGTGCCCATTTACTGATTCAGCATGTTTGTTGTAATTATGCAATGGCTGTCCTGTGGCCGCTGTTGTGTACTAAAGTTTAAAGGTAACTGTTCTGAACCACTGGTCGGTAGAACCTGGAAGGTCAGCTGAGCCGGGAAGGATGGCAGAGCACAGAGGAACGTCAGACCATGGAGGGTCACTGGAGTAGAGCTTGAGCTCATGTCTGAGAATAAAGCATGTCTGTGAGGCTCACATCGTATGAATAACACATGTCTACCTTGCATAAAGCTGCCAGCACCTTCTTTCAGTTACCTGACTCATGACATACACAGGAAGGGAAAGAAGGATCTGAGATACACCCTGACACCAGTTAAAACACAATGGACTTACTTTACAAATTTGCCTAGGGTTATTGAACAAATATCAGCCAATTCAAACAAAATTGCTCAACAGATTAACTGGATTTTTTCATTGCCCACTCAAACTACCTTTCTTTCTTTTTTTCTTTTTTTCTTTTTTTAAGCACAAATGAAAGAATTGTAATTTACATATATTGAAATTCCTAATTCTGCTTATAAATCTAAACATTAAAAAAGTTACCACAACCTAATATCATAGTTTTATTACTAACATCCTCTCAAACTTTTGGTGTTGAATTTTAAAATTGACTCTAATGGTAATAAACCATTTATTTCTCTATTTAGAGATAGCTGACAAACATGGCCTTTATTTCAAAGAGTAGAGGGAATAATTAAGAAAAAACCTGCTATAATAAATGTAGTTACCACTTCTCATGAAAATTATTCTAAGTAAACAAACAGAATTGACAATCTGATGGGGAGGAGTGGGAATAAAAGTATGTAGGAACACCACATGTAACTGTTGTTACTATAACTATTGTTAATTTTATTATGTGCACTAACCAAACTAAAATAGCCTCAGTCTCATCCTGTGGAAATATCTCATTTTTCTTTTCTTTTTTCCCCACATGCTGGTTCCTCTTACTGGAATGGTCGGTCCTCTCTCCAAATATGTTTAACTTTTAACTGCTGTTGATTTCCTTCAGATTTAAATCTACTGTTGAACACAAATGCCACTCCATTTAAGAGAGAGAGAGAGAGAGAAAACCACATTACTCCTCTAGTTTTATTAAAGAATTCCAATCTCTTCTCTATGTTTCCATATGAGTATAGCATTGTGTAAATTTTTGCAAGTCATTCTTCTGTGTTGTAATAATTGAATAAATTTCTTTTCTTTCCAAAAGAACATAAAATGTTTAAAGGCAAGGCCATAGTTTATTCAATTTAGCATTCTAAACCCCTAACATTGTGCAGGCTCATACAACAAATATTTTTCTAATCAATTAAGGAATGATGCATAAATATGAGAGGTTATGATAAGTTCTTCTTTAGATATACAACCAGTGTTTTAGAGTGCAGAAGGAAAGAAAAAGAAAAAGAAAGGACATTTGATACTATTTCAATTCTACAAACATTTGTCGAATGTTTACTGTGTGTCAGGCACTGTTTTAGTTAGCTTATTTACAACAAAGTTCTTCAAATGTATTTGTCTTGCACTTTTGGCAGCAACATAAAAATAAATAAGTAAACAATATTAAATATTTTTAAATGATTATGATAGATATCAAAGACATGGGAACTATATACAAATTGTTTACACATATGCTTCCCTCAAAATAAAAATTATTAGGGAATATATGAATGTACATATATATAAAATTCACAATGTTTGATTATTAAAATTCAATCCATTTTCCTTTTTACCCCCAATATAATTATTTACTATTAAATAAATAAAAGTAGTTCTTAACTTTTAAGTAGTCTCAATCTTGATGCTTTAGGAGTGTATGTTCACATTTCATATTTCAATTAAAACTAAACATAGGATAAAGAAATTGGAAGGAAATACTGGGTCTTCACATGTAAAAAAGGGAAGAGTAGGCAATGCATAGATATTTAAAATGGCAGAATTCCCTACTCAGACATGTAATCCAGTTTATGATCAAAAAGCTTTTATTTGGGCTTTGAGAAGAGCTGCAAGTATAATCCACACTACAGTACATGTGAGATATTTAAACAAACCTCAATATTTAACAGTCATAGAAAAATTTTGAAAGTTGATCATTAAAAACAAACAACAGAAAAAAGAAAATAATTTTTTAAATAATTTAAAAGTGCTGGCAGGTTAAATCAGTTGGTTAGAGCACAGGCTTATACCACCAAGGTCATGGGTTAGGATACTCATACCGGCCAGCCACCAAAAAAAAAAATAATAATAATAAATAAATAAATAAATAATTTTAAGACTTTGTAGTCTTAATATTTAATAAATTTAAGACTTCAATAATTTTAAGTATAAAGCATGATCCAAGAAAAACAAGAAATCGAGAGTCACTTGAGAGCAAGCTAGGGAAACAGGAAATGAGACCAACGGTGAAAGTCAACATAAAGATTTTGATCTTTCACTTTGAGTGTGATTGCCACCACTGCAGAGCTGCAAACAGAGAAGTGACATGTTAGATGGTTGGAGCTGGCAACTTTGTGAAGAACAAACTTTGTGCGAAGGCATAGTAGAGTTGAGGAGCCCAGTCAAAATGTTGTTGAAATAAGATAAGTGTGAGGTTGCCCAGGTATTAGCAGATAAGGTGTCTGGATTCACAATATATTTTGGAGGTAGTGCCCAAAATAATTTGCAAGTGGATTGGATGTAGAGTTTGAGAAAAAGAGAGGATTTAAGAAATACTGCGAGATTATGGTCTTCAGAAATTGAAGGAATGGATGGAAGACTGCATGAGGAAAGGGGGGAAGGGAATAACCAGGTGTTAATTTGTCTACATGTTAGGTTTGAGATGTTTACTAGTTATCAAAGTGGAGACATTAGAAAGGTAGAAAAATATAATATTGTGATATTTATAGAAGAGCTCTGAGCTGGAGTTTGGGAATTAGTAGTATGAAATGGTATTTAATGCCGTAGAACTGAATAACGTCTCTGAGGAAGTATGAGAAAATAGTGAAGAGAAGAGGGAAAGAGAAAGAGAGAGAAGGGAACAGGCGGAGAGGTAATGGGAAAGTCTGAGTAATGTTCCTTGGGGCACTTGGTGTACGAATGTCAAGGAAACCAAAAAATTGGAGATTTGGAAATATCAAATAGTTTATTCTAGTTCAAGTCACGTAAATGAGATTCATTCTGAAGTCTTTTTGTCTCTGAAGTTTTTATTCTTTCCTGCAAGTTCTTGAAAGTGGCTATATATTATAATCATATGCAGAACCACTTAAAATGTATTGAATTTCAAGCCTTTACTGTTTACTTTTCTGGGATTCTTAATGACTATAATGTGGAGCCAATTATTTATACTGTCAATAAGCTCATTCACCTGAATTATAGAATAATTTGGCTTGGGAAATTAAGTTACATTTCAATTCTTATTAAAATTTCTTAACAAATAAATATTGCATCAGTCTTGATCAAATGACCATGAATATTTTAAAACAAAGGATAGGTGTGAATCAAATAAAGACCAATATGATAAAAATAAGGATATATCTTTAGCATCTTAATCCATCATTGCCTTAGCATATTAATATTAGAATATTATGCTAGTGAAAATGTTTGTTTTGTTGTATAAAAGTGAAGTAAATCATAAACATTCACATATTAAAGCCCAGATGGTTACAGCATACAATTTATTTTTTGTAAGAGCTAATATTCTACATGAGGAATTTCCATTTTCCACTTGGGGCAGTAGAGCAATACAGACTGGTTTCATTCACTCAGCAATATGCATTTAAGATTCTTTTTANCAGCATACAATTTATTTTTTGTAAGAGCTAATATTCTACATGAGGAATTTCCATTTTCCACTCGGGGCAGTAGAGCAATACAGACTGGTTTCATTCACTCAGCAATATGCATTTAAGATTCTTTTTTTTCTTTTTGATAGCTTGAAAGCTTACTTCTTTAAATTGCTGAATAATATTCCATTGTATGGATATGCCATAGTTGACATATTCATGAACATATCGAAGGACATCTTGGTTTGCTCCAATTTTTTGGCAATTATGAATAAAGCTTCTGTAAGCAGTCATGTGCAGGTACAAGAGACCAAGCAGAAATGTGGACAAATGTGGCAAACTCATTCGGCAACTGAAAAATTAAATGTAATAAGAAAATAGAAATTGACATTGGACTGGGCAGTCTGATAAATACAATTCAGTGGAGTACAGGGAGCCAAAGTGCAATTACAATATTTGTCTTAGTGTGGTTGTGTTGCTATAACAAAATATTCAAGATGTGATAATTTATAAACAGAAATTTATTTCTTACAGTTTGGGAGACTGGGAAACCCAAGATGAAGGCATTGGAAGGATAAGTATATCGTGAAGGCCCATTTTTCATAGATAGCACCATCTAGCTGGCTTCACGTGATGGAAGGGATGATGGAAGGGGAAAAGGGCCTCACTAGTACCCTCCAGCCCTTTTATAAGGTCACTAATCACATTATCATATGGTTTATCATATTATCATATTAAGAGGTCTTACTTCTTAATACTATAACAGTAGCCATTAAGTTGCAACATATGAATTTATTCTCAAAGACAATAACAGTATTTGACCAAAAAAAAAAAAAAAAACAGAAAAGTTAAAGGTAGAAAAGTCAAACCTTATTTTTATTTATTTTTTTTGTAGAAAAACTACAGACAACTATCTACAGAATTATGCTATAACAAATAAATAAATTAGGTTGTATGAGAAACGTGGGCTTAAGAGAAACTTTTTCAGGAGATTTTTGTTTTGCTTTAATATAGGGGACTTTAGAGCACAACTTTATGTTAATAGTTATGATTNAAAAAAAAAAACAGAAAAGTTAAAGGTAGAAAAGTCAAACCTTATTTTTATTTATTTTTTTTGTAGAAAAACTACAGACAACTATCTACAGAATTATGCTATAACAAATAAATAAATTAGGTTGTATGAGAAACGTGGGCTTAAGAGAAACTTTTTCAGGAGATTTTTGTTTTGCTTTAATATAGGGGACTTTAGAGCACAACTTTATGTTAATAGTTATGATTCGTGATTGGAAAATTTTGTTATAGGAGTGAGTGGAAACAATTTCAGAATCTTTTTTTTTTAATTTAAGTAAACATGGTGCTTTAATTTTAGATATCCTTGGGTGCCAATGCTAAACATAACTTTTTTTCTGACTGTAAGCACAAAAATCCACTTCATCTAGGTATAGAATTGGAGTTTTCTCCACTGACAGTAATTTAAAATAACAGGAGAGGTATTTTGTCTTAAAACACTTAATTAATAATTGCAAACTATATATGTATAAATGTGTAAGTGGTTCTTATGGTTATATGTTCTGGGAAACATGAAGGTAGGTTTTTAAAAGTTATGTGCAAATTTACGCTATATTATGAAGTACATTCATACATAAAATTTTAAAATATGTCTTATTTATTCAGTTATAAATGTTACATATTCTCATTCTCATACCAAAACCAGAGAAAAACACTACAAAGAAGAGAATTAAAGACATATATCCCTCATAAATATAGACACAAAAATCCTTAACAAAATAGTAACAAATACATTTTAGCAACATATTAAATAATTGTGTATCATTATAATTGGGATTTATTTCACAATTGCAATGCTGGTTCAATATTTCAAAATCTCTGAGCATACCCATATTAAGAGACAAAAAAAAATGCATAATATTATCATTTGATGGGAAAAAAATTTTGAGAAAATTTGAAACTCATTTATGTTAAAACTCTTAAGAAAGTAGGAATAAAGGAGAACTTATTCAACTTCATAAAACTCATATACATAATTTTTCAGTTAAAATCCAACTTAATGATTTTAAAATGAATGTTTTCATCATTAAGATAGTAAATAAGACAAAATAAGGAATAAGGTAATGGTGTCCATTAGCATCACTGCTACTTAACATGTATTGGACATTCTAGCCAGCACTAGAGAAAGAAAAAGCAAAAATACAGTTTGGAAAGGAATAAATAAAAATTGTTCATATTTGTAAATGACATGTGGTCTACATGGAAAATCCTAAAGAATCTACCAAAAAACCTGCTATGCCTAATAATTGAGTTCAGCAAAGTCACATGATACAAAGCCAACAAGTAAAAATCAATTGCATTTCTGTATACCAGTGACAGACACAGGAATCTGAAATTAAAAACAAAGTACCATGCCATTTATAGTTACTCAGAAATGAAATACGTAGGCGTAAATCTATAAAACATGTATACGATTTGTATGCTGAAAACTACAAAACACTGATAAAATCTGTTTTAGAAAAAAGATCTAAATATATGTGACATATCAGGCCTGTGAATTGGAAGTCTCAATATACTAAAGATGTCAACTATTCCCAAATTTATACACATTTTAACAAATTGTTAAAAGATTACAACATTTTTTTGTAGATAAACAAAATTATTTTGATTTTTATATTTTAAATGAAATGGGACAGCAAACACTATTTTACAAAAGAAGAATAGAGAGAGGAACCACTGCCTCTGATTTCAAGACATTATATAGCTACACTAATCAAGACTGTGGTATTAGACAGACACAGATCAATGGAATACACAAATACACCAAAATGATTTTGAAAAGGTTTAAAAACAATTCAATGAAAAATGCTAAAGAAATTAAATTAATTAATTAATTTAATAATTAAAGTGAATCTTAACCTACACCTCACAACTTGTACGAAAATTAACTTGTAGTAGATCACAGAATTAACTATAAAACAAAAATAACATATACAACCTTAGAAAATAGTATAGGAGAAAATTTTGGGGAATTAGAGCCTGGTGACAAGTTCTTAGACATGACATCAAAAGCATGTTCACAAAAGAATATATTGGTATATTAGACTTCATCAAAATAAAAAAAAAAGAGATTACTTTGCTAAAGACCATGTTAAGATAATACAAGTTACACAAAAGGAAACATATTTCCAAGCCACAGAGCTGAGAAAGAACTAATAGCTAGAAATGCAAACAGCTCTCAAAAGTCAACAGTAAAATTAATAATAATAATAATAATAATAATAATAATAATAATAAATTTAGAAAACTGGTAAAAAGATACATTTTGCCAATTCACAGAAGAGAACATATGAAAACACACATGAAGAGATGTTGAACTTCATTAGCCATTAGAGAAAAAGACCACACACACACACACAAAAAAGTTAATACAAAAAACAGGGACCACACTAAATACTGGCAAGAGTACAGAGAAACTAGTTCTCTCATATATTGTGGGAATGTAAAGTGATATAGCACTCTGAAAAACACTTAGGCAGTCTGGAAAACATACACTTACCTATAACCCAGCAGTTACAGTCCTGGTAATTTTCCCCAAAGAAACAAAACCTTATGTCTCCACAAAATAATATACACTAATTTTTATAGCAATCTTTTTCATAAGAGCCAAACACAAGAAACACTCAAAATGTCCTAAAGTAGGTGAATGATTACACAGTTTATAGTATATCTATTCCATGAAATACTACTCAGCAAAAAGGGGGAATGAATTATTATTACATGCAACAACTTGGATGGATCTCAAGAACATTATAATGAATGCAAAAAAAAAAAAACCATCTAAAAGCATGACACATTGTATGATTTCTTCTATAGGACATTCTCAAAATGACACAATTATAGAGATGACAAATAAATTGTGTGCAAAGCATAACAGATGAACAGGGGTTGGGGATAAAGAAGGGAATGCATATAAAGTGGCAGTGAGAAAGTGAACTTGTGGTGATGGAATAGTTATGCATCTTGCCTGAGGTAGTGATTTCAAGAATCTACACACATGATAAACTGCATTGAACTCTACACACACTTGTTACCAATGTCAACTTTCTAATTTTGATATTATATTCTAGTTATGTAAGATATAACCATAGGGGGAAACAGGATGAAAGATACATGGGACTCCACTATTTTTGCAACTTCCAGTGAACCTAAAATAATTTCTAAATAAAAAATAAAACACAAAAAAACAAACAAAAAAAAAGAAAAAATGTATCTATGGGTGATAAATATTATAGAATATTGTGGAAGGGCCTTATGTGTACAATAAGAACTGAACACCAGATACTTGGGCTTAGTGTATTGGATTGGCCTAGGTTCTGCCTTTCCATAATTAAATAGCTTAACACAGAAAAGAACAAGCAGACAAGTGGATAGCAATGAAATCTCCTAAACTTCAATGTATATCATTCCTGGCCTGTCAGTGGATTCAACACTCTGTAGTGATTGAAAATAACTAGTTAGAATGACAGAGGCAGACAAAGTTTATACTTCTAAAATGGACATGTGGACCAATGGAACAGAATAGAGAACCCAGAAATCAACCCACGTATCTACAGCCAACTGAACTTCGACAAAGGCACCAAGAACATACATTGGGAAAAAGATTGCCTCTTCAATAAATGGTGTTGAGAAAACTGGATATCCATATGTAGAATAATAAAACTTAATCCGTACCTCTCACCATACACCAAAATTAACTCAAAATGGATTAGAGAGTTAAATATAAGACCTGAAACTTTAAAACTACTAAAAGAAAAGATATGGAAAACTCTCCAGGAGGTAGGAATGGGGGAAGCCTTTATGAAAAACATCCCAAAAGCAAAATCAACAAAAGAAAAAATAAACAAATGGGATTACATCAAACTAAAAGGCTCCTGCACAGCAAAGGAAACAATCAATAGAGTGAAAAGACAACCTACAGAATGGCAGAAAATATTTGCAAACTATGCATTTCTTTTTATATCCAGAATATACAAAGAGCTCAAACAACTTTACAGTTAAAAACCACAAATAATCAATTAAAAAAATGGGCAAATGAGCTGAATACATATTTATGAAAGAGGACATACAAATGGTCAGCAGGTATATGAAAAAAAATGCTGTCACTACTTATCAGGAAAATGCAAATCAAAACCACTTTGAGATATCATCTCACCCCAGTCAGACTGGCTACTATAACAAAGAGAATAACAAATGCTGGCAAGATTACGGAGAAAGGGGAACACTTCTGTACTGTTGGTGGGACTGTAAATTAGTACATCCATTATGGAGAGCAGTAAGGAGGTTCCTCAAACAAGTACAGATAGAACTACCAGACGATCCAGCAATCCCACTCTTATGGATATATCCAGAGGACTGGAAATCATCATGTCAAAGGGATGCCTGCACTCCCATGTGTTTCACAGCTCTATTTACAATACAATAGGTTGCAATGGAGCCAACCTATATGTCCACCAGTGGATGATGACTGGATAAGGAAATTGAGGTACATTATACACAACGGAATACTAGTCATCCATAAAAAGAATGAAATTCTGCTGTTTGCAGCAACATGCATGAGCCTGGAGAAAATTATCCCAAGTGAAACAAACCAGGTACAGAAAGAGAAATACCTCATATTCTCACTCATAACTGGGAGCTAAATCCATAAATAAACAAATAAGCAAGAGAGACAGAGAGAGAGAGAAGGAAAGAAACAACAATCAGAGTAACATTGAACTTTCACAAAGAGAGGAAAGAACCATGGTTACTAGAGGTGGAAAAGGGGAGGGGCAGGGGAGAAGGAGAGGGTTAATGAGGAAATGGTCAACAGACACAAAGAATGATTACGTGTTGTAATGATGAATAAGCTAACTATCCTGATCTAGCCATCACACATTGTACAGAACTATTGAAAATCAAGGTTGTACCCCACCTGTATGTATGTTATCTTAAAAAAAAGTTTATGTAGTGTTAAATCATGCAGAATACTTCAAAATAAAAGATTATGCTGATTTTTTTAACATTAATTTACTTTTAACTGGAATGAAATAAATTCAAATTGACAGAGAAACTAAAATGGTGAACTTCGTTGTCCAAATGGAAGTTGAGCAAATTATAAGCAACCCATCAAAGCTGAGTCTTTAAAGACTGTATCACATTCATCAAGTTATATACTAGGGATCTTCAGAAAGCTCATGGTAGGATTTGTATTACATTTTCATTCCACTTTTCCACGAGCTTTTTCAAGTATCTTCCTCATATTTGTTCTTTTTTCCTTTTATTAGAAAAAAATACACAAAAGAAAAAATAATCTGGCTTCTACCATGTAACTCCATGAAATATTATAGTATATGTAATATGAAACCAATTTTTTGATCATTAAATATTGCATAGATAAGGGGAAAAAATCACCCATTTTAGTCTCACTTCCTGAATACAGTTTTTAAAAATGAATTAGCTTTAAACCATAAAATGTTCAAACACCTGGAAATTTTAAGT
>NW_007733292.1:32571-34059 GCF_000696425.1 Galeopterus variegatus | reverse complement strand
AGTTTTTAAAAATGAATTAGCTTTAAACCATAAAATGTTCAAACACCTGGAAATTTTAAGTCTAATGTAGCTCTTCCTTTCTAGATAAAATGACTTCTGTATGATAGTTCCCTTTTTTCACCATTTTTGTACTATTTTTAGAGAATCACTTTAATGCATCACACTATCATCTAAAGAGATTATTTATGACTAGCTGTACAAGTTAGAACACTTTATTTTTCAACTCACAATGATTAAGTCATCTTTGCTTTTGTGAATGTATTTGCAATTTTTTATAACCTGCACTATGCCATTCTAATTACTACATTTATTCCGTACATTTATTCCATCTAGTGCAGTTGCTCCACAAGGTTGTCCCGTTTTTGTATTAAAGTGTGACTTTTAGTTTCTATAACTTCATTGTGGAAACTCTTTGTTGCTCTTTGTGATAGAGATCAAATCCTAGTTTATTCTCTTGTTATACCTGTAACTACAAGTGGAACTATCAAACAAGACTAGATTTTTATCTCCTATTTTGGGCTTGAAAATGGGCTGGAACTATCAAATAAGAGAAATGGCAAAATTAGTTGTTTTTTTTTTTTGTTGTTTGTTTTTGTTTTTAACCAATACAGGGGGCCTTAGAATCACATTTGGGTAAATAAAGTTATAGCATAGTTTCTATTATACCAGTTAGAAAATACGTGTCCTGTTTAAACTCAGCAAAGAAGATACTTTATAAAAAATCTAAAAATTGCCATAAAGTGACTGAAGAAACAACACTGTTTTTGTAGTCCTAGTTCTTTCTTTATACATTTCTAATACCTCACCAACAAAGCCATTACAAATAGGTTAGCTCTATTGCTGTCCTGAGTCAAGGTTTTCTTAAGCACCCCTTTTATGGGGGATCATTGGTAGCTGTTAGTCACAGTGCCTGTATTTTTCAGAATTAGAGTGGTAGGTGTCAATCATAGGCTTTCTTCTTTCTGTGGCTATCGCAAGTATAATTTAAGTCCATTGTAATACTGAGTGGCAAATGCATACCCTATCCTGTGGCATCTTATTAGAATATAATTCATTTTTTAATTTTTGCTAACAGATGAGGTAAACTTGTGGTTATTAGTATTTCTGTCTTTAAAAGATGCTTCTTCCAATAGTAATTACTCACTCTGAGAGAGTACATTGGAATATTTTCTATTTAATCTTTATGTTACATATTTACTTTGTTTGATAAAAAGTACAAGTCTGCAAACATGTAATCAAAGAATTAGAAAAAAATCAATATTTGATACTCTATGTGACTACATAAAAATATTTCAATGTATATATGCCTACAACTTCGATCATAATTTTGCTTGCAAAGAATATTAAAGATTAATAACAATAATTACTATTTTGTTCAGTAATGTCGAGTGTTTTTTTTTGTTTTTTTTTTTCCTTTTTGTCTTTTCTCGTGTCCGGCAACGGATCACAACCCTCGGTGTTGCTCCCACACCTCGCTCAGCCAGTGAG
>NW_007733292.1:4881-31802 GCF_000696425.1 Galeopterus variegatus | reverse complement strand
CTGATTTTTATACTTTTAATTTCATCTGGAGGACAAATTTTCTGCAGATTCTAATAGAGTTACTTGTAACTGCATGTTAATAACTAAATAACATCACTATGTCATGCTATTCTGGAGAAATAAAGTTAATACAAGTTTCAATTTAAATATTTGTGAAAAGCTCACCAGTTGCAAAGTATATTATATATTAGTTGATTTTGTTGAGAGTTCAGACATTATAATCCTCTACACCATAGAGAAAAACTGGTAGCAAAAGCCATGAATTGTCTCCAGATGCACTATTTTTGGTTTTTGGCTTCTGGTGTAATGCTTCAAAGGCAGTGTATCTAGGCATTTTTATGCTTGATTGCGGTATAAGCAGCACACACTGATTGTCTTACACCTTTCTTACATAACATATTTTTAATAACTCTGTGTGTGTGTGTGTGTGTGCGGGTGGGTGGGTGTGTGTGTATGTGTATTGAGGAAATCTTTGTTTGCTTATGTGCTTAGAGAAATTGTTTTCAACCTGTGTTCTTTCAAGCCATGGTGGATTCCACAAAGTGGTTTATGGAGGCTGCAGAAAATGGGGAAGATGGCTGTTCTCGCTTTTCCTGCATTCTATACTAGGCTTTTTTTTTTTTTTTTTTTTAATGAAAGTTTGCTTGAAGAAAGATTTTAATTTCTAGATAAACGTTTGATAACCTCTTTCCACGGAGAGGACTTTAGAATATTTTTTCTTCTTTCTTGATGGAGACAAATCTTATTTGAATACAAAGACAGAATTAACCTTTTCTTCTAAGAAAGTCAGTTGCTTTCAATGACACTTCTTTTCTTGTTCTTTATTTTAACAGAGAAGGATAATAATTGTTCGCATGTTATCTATAATTACATATTTTCATAACAAAATAAGATGATTTTTTTTGGTATTTCAGGTTCATGAGATTTTGGTAGAAGCTAGCACATTTCTTAGTTCCCTCATTTCCCCTTTATGACTCTGTATTTCAAGCTAATCATAAAGCCATAAGCAACAAGGCAGTCTAGAAAGGAAATATTATGAACTATAAAATCCAATTAACAAAAATTCTACATTTGTAATTCCTATTTCTAGATAACGCAGCTCAATTCATCTTAAATGTTATTGTGCATAATAAGGGTGCATTTTTGTTTAAAATGCAGATGCCCAGACCTCACGCTCAGACATAATAATGTAGTAAGTGCTCTGAATCTGCATTTTTAACAACCACAACAGTTGGTTCTACATCAGAAGTTTCACAGAACACATTTAGAGAAAGACAGATGATAGTCATCATCACTCCGTCATTGTCATACTTTCCGTCAACTGTTTTATTTCAATTCACAGGTTCATTTTATCTTATAAGCTGCAAGTGTGATTACATATGAAAAGCACCAATTTACTGTCCAACATGTAGTAGCTGCTTTGCAAGTGGCTGTATCTATACTCTTTCCCTGAGGGATCATGACTGAAGGAAAATTTGCAACGTTGCTAGTGTTCTAGGTTGAGTGTCTATAATTCCTGATTTTTTGTTAGCGATCACATTTAAAAATATAAGTGAAATAGATCTAATGAAAAACTGTACATACAAATAATGGTTGGGAATTATTCCATATGTTTTTAAGGAAAGGAAATTTGATAAGCAATTTCCCTGGAACATTATATTTAAGAGATCCTGAAATATAGAAAGGGATATAGCTTATTACCCTTTTAAAAAATTATTTCCAGAAGGATATTATTTGAATTATTTCTGTGAAGCTTTATAATATTTTCCAAATGCTTTTCTGTAATTGTGAACTGTGCTTTAGAAATGTACCCTCCTTTTTGCTGTATAAACCCCCCAGAATTGTCAGTAATGTGTTTAGGTCTACAGTCAAGTTATTTAGGCATCTGCCATTATAACTTTTCTCGTGTAATTAATTCTCATCTCTGGGATACCACTGATAAAAATGTTATTCTGATTTTCTCAATAACTGAGCTTACTTAAGAGCTACTAATCTTCAAAAGTCTGTACTGCAAAGAATTTTATGCTTGGTTTCCAGTGTACTTAACCATTATTAAATAAGTAAAAACTATTCCTAAAGGATCATGTGTGAGTTATTTAAAGCTGATATTGTGCTAAATATATCTAAGATGAAAAAGTATTGTATATTTATTCAACAAATAAATTCATAAAAAACTTATTCCATAATTCTAATTCTAATTACTTTATAGATATAATTATAATTTGCCTTAATATATTTTGCTGAGAATTTTTCAAGAAGTAACACTAAGCTGAAGTGGTCCAGGTAGAAATTTGTAAAAGTGACTGTTGCATCATGAGAAGACTAATCCTTGTCAATGTTATTCATAAATTTTAATTAAGGTATTGTTGTAACTTAACTCTTTTTGTTTAAGGTCATGGGGATGAAATGAGCTTTGGAAAATCGGTTACAATTCTATTTAGTAGGATATGATTTTATTTATTTTGCAAAGACTTTTATCAATTTTTCTAATTATCTGATTTTCTATTACTGAATATTTTGAACATGCTTTGTATTTGGAGGAGAAGAGAAAGATGAACAAAAATAACAAAACATCATACAAAACAAAAATGTCAATTCCTTATATATTTTGGTGGTTATACAATTTAAAAATACTTTCCTGTTTTTATACATGTAATATAAATGTATTTACAAAGTCAGAATTTTAAAAAAAACAGTGAATTATGAAGCTGGTAATCATTTTATCTTAGATTTTTGTTTATTTTATTTTAAAATATAAATTAAAATAGCTATTTAGGTATGTAAACAGAAAATAGAATAAACTTTGCATTTTTTGCTAGAAAATTGTAATAAATTAAGCAAATAAAAACATAATGTTTTTGTTGCATTTGATTTCTTCCTTAGTGATTCACCACTGTGATATATTTCTTTTATTTATGGCTTAAATCAACTAAATTCATATTAGTAAACCCTATAAAAACAAATAAAAGCAAAAAATATATAAATACACAGTTTGATGATAAATTTTACTAGGCCTGCCAATTTGTGTTCATTTTTATATATAGTGAGTCCTTTACCTTACTCTGACACACATTAGGCAGTTAAATATTGCTTCAATTGAATTACAATAATCAAAATACGCTTTTGGTTGATTCTATCAGATAAAAAATACATGTGTTTAATGAAATTTGATATACAAAACTGGAATGCTAAAAGTCTTAGAATTATTATAATTTTGGGGGCAATAACACTACCTGACTACAAATAAAACTTCAAAGCTAAAGTAACCAAAACAGTATGGTACTGACATAAAAATAGACATTCAGACCAATGGAGCAGAATAGAGAACCCAGAAATCACCCCTCAGGCTTACAGCCACCTGATATTTAACAAAGGGAACAAAGAAATACATTGGGGAAAAGACTGCCTCTTCAATAAATGGTGCTGGGAAACTTGGATGTCCATATGTAGAAAAATGAAACTAGACATGCACCTCTCACCATACACTAAAATAAACTCAAAAAGGATTAAAGACTTAAGTATAAGACCTGAAACTGTAAAGTTACTAAGGGAAAATATAGGTGAAACACTTCGGAACTAGGTCTGGGCACAGACTTTATGAACATGAGACCGAAAGCACAAGCAACAAAACAAAAAATAAACAAATGGGACTATATCAAACTAAAAAGCTTCTGCACAGCAAAGGAAACAATCAAGAGAGTAAAACGACAACCTACAGAGTGGGAGGAAATTTTTGCTAACTGTGCATCCAACAAGGGATTAACATCCATAAATACAAGGAACTCAAGTAGTTATGGTGTAAAATTTTTTTTTAAAAATAGTAAATAAATAAAAAATAACCCAATTAAAAAATGGGCAAAGGAACTGAATAGACATTTTTCAAAGGAAGATATACAAATGGCCAACAGGTACATGGAAAAATGCTCAACATCACTAGTCATCAGGGAAATGCAAATTAAAACAACATTGAGATACCACCTCACTCCAGTTAGACTGGCTATAATTAAAAAGAATGAGAAAAACAAATGCTGGAAAGGATGCAGAGAGAAGGGAATGTTCCTACGCTGTTGGTGGGACTGTAAATTAGTACTCACCAAGGAAAACAGTATGGAAGTTTCTCAAACAACTACAGACAGATCCTCCAGATGACCCAGCATTCCCACCTCTGGGTATTTACCCAAAGGAATGGAAATCATCATGCCGAAGGGATACCCGTACTCCCTTGTTTATCGCAGCTGTGTTCACAATAGCCCAGATATGGAACCAAACAAAATGTCCATCAATGGATGATTGGATAAGGAAACTGTGGTATATATACACCATGGAACACCACTCTGCCATAATAAAAAATGGAATTCTCCCATTTGCAACAACATGGATGAGCTTGGAGAAACTTACGTTGAGTGAAGTAAACAAAGCACAGAGGGATAAATACTGTATGTGCTTTCTCATAAGTGAGAGCTAAAAGATAATGAAGAAAGGAAAGAGGGACACAGTGGTGTGTTGAACTTGCAGAGGGAAAAAAACATACCTAAGGATACAAAGTGGAGTGAGGAAAGGGGGATGCGAAGGGAGGTTGGGGATATTTGAGGAGATAATTGAGTGGGGGACATGAGGTATTATCACAATTTGTGATAATGGACATGTTGCCAGTATGGATCTTGCCGTCATGTCTCAGGAATGAGTGTTGACAATTTGCTTTGTACCCCATGAATATTCATAACCAATAAAAACAAAACAAAACATCAAAAAAAAGTTACTATAATTTCTTTCCTTTCATAACCCACGTTCCAATTCATTAGTAATAGCAAATCCTTTGTGCCACACTTTTCAAACATATCAAGAATTAGCACTTCCCAGCAGTTTTGCTGCTGTCACTCTGATCCCAGCATCTTCATTTCTTATGCATTTTATTCCAACAGCCACCTAAGAGTTTTCTTTGTTATTATGCTTGGCCCTTTATGTTTTTTCTGCAACCGATATTTATACAGATAGTTCTAAATGCACAGTATGTTAAGTTGTTGAATCAAACACTCCAAAAGGCTATGATCTTGTTTTTAATATTTTTTAAATTTAAATCAAGTCCCAGGCACTAAGTAATTTTTTTCTTCCTCTTTCATCCCATATACCATCATTTTACTTTAGAACATGAAAAATATGTTTCTTCCTTATTTGTTATTTTTTTCAGCATAACGATATCACCACAGACTTAGCAGTTTAAAACAACACCCATTTAAAATCTCACGGTCTGTAAATTGGGAGTCCGAGCTTGACCTAGCTCAGTTCTATTCTTCAGGGTCTTGCAAGGCTGCAAACTAGGTGTCAACTGGGATGGCAGTTTCACCAAGACTTGACTTTGGAAGGATTTGCTTTGAAACTCACGTGGTTGTTTGCAGAAATCAGTTCTTTGCAGCCTGTAGGTTGGAAGGCCAAAGTTTCTTGCTAGATGTCTGCCAGCAGCTGCCCTCATTTCCTTGCTGTTGTTGTCTGGAGGCTGCCCTCAGTTTTTTGCCACATGGACACCCCCAAAATGGCTACTTGCTTCATCAAAGTCAGCAAGGGAGAAAGTCTTCTAGCAGGATAGGTATTACAACATTCTGTGACATAATTGGAGAAGTGGCATGCAATCACCTTTGTATTATTCTGTAGATAAAGTAAGTCATTGTTTCTCCCAACACACATGACTCCATAAGTGAGTACATATCAGGAGTTAGGAATCAAGGAACCCTCCTTAGACTGTGTCTGCGACAGTGTCTTTACACCTGTTATTATTCTATCTTCCCTGAAAAAATTTTTTCAGGTATCAACCTGGCCCCTCTTCTCAATTTGTTAAAGTCTGTGCTCAAATGCCAATTTATAGAAAAAGTCTTATTTGCCCCCACATATAAAGAGTACCCTGCAGACAGTTTTTATAACCTTACATTGTTTTAGCCTTTTATTTGTAATGGTTATCACCACCAGGCATAGTAATCCCTGTTTCACCTCTCTAGATATAGACTCCCTTAAGGCAGGTATTCTTTATGTCTTATTTTCAGATGTATCTCCACCTTCTACAAACATGCTAGGACCAGAAAAGGAAGGTATTTTAAAATTAGGAAGGTTTTTCCTTAAACTAAAAATGTATACTTATTGCTCAATATATAATAGCACTTACAATGCCTTATCATATCTCACTGTGCAATAATAGCCACTAGCTATATGCGACTATTTATTTTAGATTAGTTAAAATTAAATAAATTTTAAATATTAGTTTTTTGGTTTTACTAGAGCCATTTCAAGATCAATAGCCATATAGGCCTAGTGGTTATCATAATTGAAAGCACAGATATTGAGTAACTTCATCATCACTGCAGAAAGTAAAATCGATCTGCCCTACTTTATATATTTACCTGTATTTTTCTCCCTATCAGGTTTTGAACTTCCATGGAGAATAGTCTTTCTTAATAATCTTTATATCTTAGGTGTTTATTCCAGTATAGTCTAGAAGATCTTATAGAAAACTTTGTTGATGAATAGGTTTTTGAGTGAATGAATAAAAACACACTTCCATGCCCAAAAGGAAATTATCCTAAATAATGCAATGGATTATTTAATCAACACATATAAATGTTCTGTTTCTTCCTCATGAAGTGAGTTTTATTTTAAAAAATTGCAAGCCATCATGAATTTTATTTCAGGGACAGGAAAGTTTCATGAAAACGTATGAAATATGTTACTGTAACCATAGGCAGAGGGAAATGCATAGCATTAATTTTCCAAACACTATATATTTTTGTTCTCTTTTAATAGACCACAGTGATATACCAAATAATGCCTGCAGACTGGCAGATCACAGTAGTACTAGGCTTGTTTCATCTTGTTCTGTGTCCCTTGAAGCTCATCATAAAATCAGTAGGATTCATCTGTTCAAAAGATAGATCAAGACAGAAAGCATTCCCTTCATTTTTGAGAAGAACAAAAATTTTCTGACAAAGGACGAGCTGTTAATTTTTAAAAATATAAACCATTGTATTGGGAGTGTACATTGAATTTGGAATAAAAAGGTTATAATAGGTAATATGAAAACTATGATTGAAAGAATGCTTAAAAACCAGCACATCTATCATACAAATATTCAATACACTGTGTGTGCATATGCTCTTAGTACTACAATTATCTGTCGATTAAATCTTATCTATATTACTTATAATGGAAGAATATGGTACTGATTCCACTTATGTACATCTTAATCATCAATTCCATATCTAGGACTTAACTATGAATTTCTAGAAATTAAGCTTTGTTCCTCTATTCATGTGATGAGTAAAGGCTGGCTGATAACATGTTCTCAATATCTCAGGTCCCAAACTATGAGAATCCTTATTGAGATAAGTTCCCTCAACACCTATTTAGAAACAAGCAAGGTAATTGGCATATAAAGATACAAATGCAGTTTAAAACTTTGAATTAACAGCAGGAGAATTTATGGGAACAAATATAGTCTATGATGATAATTACAGTGGAGGGAAGATAAAGGACCTGGTTTGGCATCTTTGGAATCTCATCATCTATGAGAATTGTACATCTCTCACAGAAGACATTGAAACATGATATTTTTATATGTCTATTTATGTTTAAACCCTAATATATTTCTTTAAGGAAGGGCTCTGCAGTGTTGCAAATGATATCCATGGATGGAAACTAAAATTTCTAAAATTTAACTTTTTTTATAATGAATAAAAAAATCAATTATTACCTGACATAAAAGAAAAAACATAAAATACAATGCTACCTAGTAAACTCATGTACTATTGCATACAGAGAACTACAGAATTCTCACCTCAGTGCTTCCTTGCACAATAAAAGGGTGGTGGGGAAGAATCCATAGTCCAGACCCTCTTTAAGAATAGGTAAGTTATATTTATAACTTGCATAAAATTTCATTTATGTTATAAATTTTCTATAGCTTTATTCAATAAGTAATCTGTATCAGGCTTCCACATTAGTAAAACTCACAGGATTTTTTCCCAGTGGGAGTTTTCGTATAATTTTTGGAGTAAATATTAAAATTGAGAACTTTCCTGTATTTTCCAAACTACTAGGGTGTCAATCCAGTATGAGTTCTTATATTCACAAGTGTGAATCATGAGTATTTGAATAGACATGAGAGAAAGGAATTTATTCCCACTTTCCTTTCATTCAAAGGTTTTTCTCCAGAATGAGTTTTTTCATGTCTCATATACTGAGATTTTATAGTCTTTGAGTGTAAAGTTGAGTTTTCATTCAATATTTGGGACATCTAGCAAATAAAGTTTCTTTAATAATACACTTGTTATTGTCAGCAGATTTACTTAAAAAGCACACATAAAGTATAAAGAATTTCAGAACTACAAGCATCCACATAGTTTTCTTGTACGGCATAGTAATATAAAATGCCCCCAATTATATCCTTTAGGCTAGTAAATCAATCATGTTTTTTCTTAGAAGATGGAAATCTCTTCTCAGAATACTTGATGATGGGTTTTTATATTTTCCATTAAAGGTTTCAGTAAAACTTTATTAGGAAAAAATAAAAATGCTTTAATTATTTATAAGGAAATTTGTCAGAAGGAATGTTTGCAAAAATTACTTCAAGTTCAATAAAGCCATACAGAATATATTTTCTTTTTTTCCCCTTAATCTGAGAAAATGCTATAATCATCTATGTTTAGAAAGCTGAAGCAAGTGCATTGGATGTCAAGTATCTCTAAGTCAATTTCTCATTTTGCTATGCATCTCTGCAGAGCTGATCTGAGCATAGACATGTTTTGAAATCAATGGGAGGTTGTCAGTTGGGTTAGCTAAGTACCAACAATAAGCATGACTAGAATTTTGTCCTTTGTGTCATTTTCGTTATGTTTTCTTCTCTTGTAAATTAATAAGGGCAGGAAAAATTTAGTCAGCAGAGTAATTTAATCCTCTTTTTAAGGATATTCAATTATTAAATTATAACTTATGTTCAGAATTAATGTTTCACAGATTTCCTTGATCACTTGATTTTGATATCCGACCTATACACAACACTAGATGTTTTCTTATATACTTTATTTTTCTTTATAACATTTAGCACTATTTGATTTTATAGTACAGTATGCTTATTCATATTTTTGAATTTTTTTTATTTTGCATATGGCTATAACTCCAGACTTTGAACCTTTTTTTAACTTAAGTAAGTGTAGGTGCTCAAGCTATATGATAAAATATTCTAATTAATTTAAATGTACCTAACATCCACTACCAATCGCCTATTTTGATAAAATCGCTCAATACTCTGTTTGAAGTATCTACTGGCAATGAAAAAAAATAGTCTGTAATCTCATTAGTCTAGACACACTCAACAAGCAAAAAATGATGAAAAAATGACAGAAAACCAGTCCAGGTTTTTAGGCAACTGTTGTTATTGATATAGGAATTAGCAATCTTAACATCCAATTTTAACTTTTGATCTTTTATTTACAGTTAAAAAATATGCTGTTGATTTTTCCAGCAGATGGAGAGGGGTTCTGTGAATAGATAAAGCAACGTTTTCTCACTCTTTGTTTATGATGCCAAAGGAATGGAAGAAACATATCTCACCTTGGGCACCAGAAGGGATGGGGAGGTTTCTCTCTACTTTTCATTTTATGCAGAAACAGCATCAAAATAGGATACCCAGCTTGCCTTCTCCAATATATACTATGGACATTGTAGACTATTCCTCAAACTACACATGTAGATAACCCTGCAACTTCTTCTTCACATGGAAATATCCCATTAATTTCCCAGTTTCTGAGTACATATTACTGACAGCTGCAATCTCCTCACTATCACTCATTAAATTTACTTGAATATGCATATTGCACTTACTGCCACACTTTTGAGGAATGTCTGTATTCTAATTTATATTGATTTGTATGATGAGCATACACTACTAAATCATATTTGTGAAATGAATACTATTACAAAGTATTAATTTGAGAATTTTTAGTTTTGAATTATTCAAAATTATTCTTGAAGATCTATGACAAATAACACATATTCCAGGTTCTTAGGATAAATGAAATAATTAACAAGAGAATGAGATTGCCATTTGCTTTACTATGTTTTCAATTTTACAGGTGCTAATTTAATAACCCAAATAACCACATGGAAAAGGTATTGAGAACTTTTTCCATATTTCAGAAATGAGGACATTATCTTTTAATAGTGATAACTGAGTTATCAAATAATTTCTTAGGAAAAACCTTTTTAGAATGCCAAAGTTCTAGGAATCTCTTTAACCATTTTTTGATATAGATAATAAAAAATAATATCCAAAAAATCTTAGGCATCTTTATGAACATGGATTATGACTTCAAACTCCACTACTTAAAAAATGGAACTAAATAAAGGGCAAAGCAATAGTCATCAATTAGTGGCCAAAACAAAACAATAACAAATTTCTCTTTAAAGGGACAGTGTCCCAGTAAGGTAGTTACTGTGAGCGGCTGAGCTCCAGCCCAGAGGCACAAGCAAGCCCTGGTCAGATGATCTTCTCTTTTGTTGACTCCTGCAGCATCCAGCATATCACTTTTGCTCTTTTAGCCCTTCAAAAACTTTTTAACTTTTTGATAATTCCCTTTATTAAATCCTATGTCTGAAAATTTTTTTTGTTTCTTTACTTGACCCAGGCTAACACAAATGTTCACATACTTTAACAATTTACTTCTCAACAAAATATTCTTCCCCAATCTGTTCATGATATCATAAACATATTATAGGTCTTCCTTCTTCCTTTTGCCTCTCTTATATTCCTTACTAAAATTTTGTAATTTCCATCATCTCCTTTATTTTATTTTACTATTCTGTCCTTCAAAAGTTACTCCATTTATCTTTCTCATGCCAATGTGATATATAAATATATAAATATAAATAAGTAAATAAATAAATATATATATATATATATATATATATATATATATATATATATATATATATATATATATATATATATATATATATATATATATATATATATATATATATATATATATATATATATATATATATATATATATATATATATATATATATATATATATATATATATATATATATATATATATATATATATATATATATATATATATATATATATATATATATATATATATATATATATATATATATATATATATATATATATATATATATATAAAAAAGTAAAAAAAAATAAATATATATATATATATATATATATATATATCCGCCCCCCCCGGACACTGCCTAACATAATCTTCAGTACTAATTATTTCATACACCATAATGTTTAACCTATAGACTTAATCTCTTAACATTAGCTATTCCAAAACAGTGTGAGTAGAATTCAAGAAGCTATGCAGAATGAAAGAGATGTTTATCAAATAAGAAGGAAGAGGTTGGAAAATTATGACCTCCTGACTTCATTCTAAATAGAGAAGATGATGCTTACCCAAGTCTCTCATTTTTCACTAGGTAAAGATTGCATAGTTGTTCAATGTTGGACCTATAGGATAGAGAAGACAGCGGAATATTTAAGCTAAGAAGGAAGATTCAGGGTCATTTTCTTCTCTCTAAAAGACTGTAGGTTAATGGATGTATTTTGGTACCTTTGTGTTTTTTGTTTGTTTTGTTTTGTTTTTCTTTTGGTTGCCTGAGGAAAGGTGTTTCTATACCAATTTGCAGTAGGGTGAAGTGTGAATTTGAAGAAATGGTAACAGTTAACTTCGCTTTGAAAGCAAACTGAGAAATGGTGTGTTAAATAGAGACAACTTTTTGTGGTATTTTAAAAGCTCATAATATGAGGCAAGGAAAGAGGGAGTTCTTGAAAATATAGGAGAGAGGGCTAACCAATGAAGAATACTTCACAAGGCATTCAGAATGAATAGGATTGAGCATCTATGGGGAAAAATACCTTAGAACAGAAGTGGTAACTTTTATTACTTGATTAAGAAAAGAAACTCATAAAGGTACAATAAAGATGAAGTTAAAAAACATCATATTTAGAGTTTTGAAAAGACCTTTCCTGATAACATCTATTTCATTTGTCAAGTTGGAAGTAAAATCATATGCCTAGAGAACGAAGGGGATGGATTTTGAGTTGAATAAGAACCTTTGGGATAGACGTTTACAGGAATGACAAGATATGCTGAACTAAGATAGCAAGATACGCTCAACAGTGAAGGATAAAAGAAAGATCTTAAAGATGCAACTATGCTTATAGCCTTTATATTTTTAACGGTGCCAATATTTAATGCATAGTTTCTCCAGCTGGGATTTATACTGCAATTGTTCAAAGAGATGTTGGAATATTGAATTATGGACTAAGTTTAGGATTGTGATATACTAGGGCTATTAGAGTAAAAATACAAGTAGTCCATGGTATTGAAAATGCCTATGTAAAACTTAATGTACGTGTTTGAATATTGGGTCCATGATACTTAGACCTGTGTAAGTACAAGAATAGGATGTTAGATACTGACATAAAAGTGTAAGAGATAAAAGGCCTTGAGAAAGTAAAAGAACAGCAGTTTTTAAGACTGAAGAAATAAAACTTTAAAAGATAGGAAATTATATAAATTGTTTAGTTAATGGATTTTAGCATGTTCAAGGTAGTATACTTATTTGCATTGAAAGGTATAGAGAAAGATGATTGCTATAGAGTATAAGTAAAATCAACTAAATTTAATGAATACCAGGAAATTATTCCTTTTTTAAAAAATTAGTATTCTAGGTGGGTTTAAAAATAATCCTGGATAATCACATGCTTAGCGGCAGGAAATAAAACCAAAATTCTCCTTATCTATCTCCTCAGTGAATATAGAGAATTGACCCTGGAAGCTAAAAGATGTCAAGGACAGCACATAATAAAAAGTGATGGAATGGGATTACAGAAAATCCCAATGGAGCAGAGTTTTTTCTTTGTGAATTGAGAATTAGCGGTCTGGAAATAATTGTAAACTAATTCTGCCTCTGGGCCCTTAAGTAAGTGGACTATGGGAGAAAGCACAGCTTCACACTGACAAGCCTGCAGGAAAACATCAATGGGAAAGAGCCAGGTTTGAATTAAGCAAGGAAAGAGGGATTTTTCTGTGAAGAGAAAAAGAATGGGATATTTATATTGGAATAAAAGTTTCAGATGACGCAGAGGGAAAGAAGGCGTTAAGTGAGAAGACAGACCTAGATTTGGAAGGATCTAACCAAGGAGATGAGGGAAAACCCTGAAGCAGAGAAAAGATTGATCTAAGAGACCTGCATTTTTTTAATGGCTGAGTATCACCAAACCATAACAATGCTATTTTGGTCCAAGAACAGAGTTTTGCTGAAGACTGCAGGCACAAATGTAGTTTTGGAGATAGAAGTGTTCAGATACAAACCACTGGTACTCCAGTGAACGTTTTCAAGAACAGTCAAAGTGATTTGAAAAAGTAATTCACAAAGTAAATTTGAGTGTAATGAAGTTCAGTAAATAGTCACATTACATTCATCACCAGGCAGTGATATCAAGAGTCAATTTTCCCAAACTTTTTCTCCCCGTCCAGATTATGAACTCTTAATTGATGCTCACAGAAATAGGTGATATCAATCATTCTCTTATTCTGTGACTCATAAAGACTTTAATGTAGCAATGGTATGAAATTGCACAGGAAAATAATATTGAGGACGCTTATTTGTATAAACAGTTAATTAAAGACATAATTTTCACACATCAAAAGTATCAATGCAATATTTAACAAGCAACAACAGCAGAAAATATTATGGTTATGTTAAAAACAGGAAGTTAATGTGAGCATATCTGGAATCCTATCACAAGATAATGGGCTCTGATTCTACAGTTATGCTCAGTCACAAGCAAGGCATAGTTTCAAAGATATTGATTTTGTGGCAACATTCTTTTGAAATGACTTTATTTCATTTCCAACAAATGACGAGATTTAAAATGAGGTTGAAACCACATAAAAAAATTTACCTTGCTGTTATAAAAGTGCCTCTTTGGCATGTAATTTCACTAACAGAAACATGCTTTTTCAAACACTGTATATAATAGAATACAATGCATGCTTTATGAATTAAATAGTTTATAATTGGCAATCAAGTGTATAAACTATTTTCTTCTGATAATCACCCAATTTTAATGCCTAGATGTAATTTTTTTCACAAGAATTCAATAACTTTAGTAAGGCTACAATAAGATTTTATTATGGACATTTGATCACAGGTTTTATATAACCCAGAATTTAGGATTAAATTTATACATAGATTATAATCTTTTGTATAGACTTACATATCTTAAAAGACTGCATATAATCATCTTTTTTCAGGAAGACTACTGTAATTTAAATAATTCTAATATGTTATATTAGAGTGTAAAGTAATGTGACTACTTATTAAAAAATATTCCATTTTCAGGTATTCATATCTACTCACGTTAGTATTTTCCTTTTTGTCTTTTTTTTTCGTGTCCGGCAACAGACCGCAACCCTCAGTGTTGCGCCCGCCCCTCGCTCAGCCAGTGAGCGGGAACCGGTCTGTATGTGGGATCCGAACCCTCGGCGGGAGCGCCACTGCGCTCCCAAGCGGCGCACTGTAGCAGTGCGCCACCCGGCCGGCCCCAGTATTTTCAAAGCAGGGACACAGTCACAATGCATGTAAAAAATTGGGTATGGAAATAAAACAAAGAAATACTGCAATGATGAAAGTAATTATTAAATAACCACCTGAACTGTTTGAAAGATATTTATGTTATCACCACCCACTTCACTTCAGCTGCTGGTAGATATTGGTTGTGGCTTATAAACACAACTTGAAACTACACTCTATCTTAACAATATTTTCACCCAGATGATAAAATAGCACTTACTGCACAGTACTATGTGGACAGGTGATAGAAGAACACATGGCAGTACTTCATAATATTACCTGAAAATCTAACACAAGATAACCTCAAAAGCAAGTACGTGATAATGGAGAAAAAATGCATGTGTGAAGCCTGAAGTAGCATGCAGCATTATATGTTGGGAGTGTGTTTAAGAGAGCTATCAAGAAATTTTAACTGTGTGAAGACATGTTATGTACACTGTTGTCAAAACATTTCCTAATTAGAAATTTAATGGTAGATGGAAATTTTATCAAGTGGAAGAAAAAGCCTAAAGAAGAAATATAGAAAATTGGAATTGATGTATGGCCTCTTCAACACAGAATAAACAGTAAAGTGACCTTAATATTATAAGCATCTGGTAATTTTCCAGAAACTAATCTAGTCATTATAAACACAGCAAAATATCAATTGAACTGGTGCTAAAGGAAATGTGATTTTGGTATATATATTTTTGGTACTGTTTCTTATATTTCCTACATGACCAAAATTTGGCAGTAGGCCCTCAATTTGGGTATTACAACACTTACTTTAGATTTTCACCATTCACAAAACTAAGTAAATCCCAAAGATGACTCAATTTCACAATTCCCTATAGGTAGTCACTTGAAGGTGCTTTTTGTTTGTTTGTTTGTTTTTTGTCACCATTAAAAAAATGACATTTTGAAGTAAAACTAAATGGGAAAAGTTAAAAAGTTAAATTAAATATTTTCACTTGGTATTATTCAAGAATTTTTAAAATTATTATTCATCCTCTTTATTTATCCATCCATCTAGCCATCTGTTCACTCAAAAAGAAATCTGTTGAACATAAGCTATGCAATATGCACATGGAATAAAGAGATAAGTATGGCAAAAGTTTTGTCTATATGAAATTAAGGGTCTAGAAGTGAAAATAGATATAAAAATGATAAGATAGTTATATTACCATTTGGGTCACATTTTTATACTCTACAAAGTATTTTACTTGTGCTTTCTGATTTATTTTTCATAACAAATGAGATAAGGGTCAGTTTTCCATTTTACAGGAGACAAAAATGATGTTTAGAAAGTTAGGGCCAGCCTGGTGGTGCACTGCTACAGTGCGCCGCTTGGGAAGTGCGGTGGCGCTCCCGCCGAGGGTTCAGATCCCACATACAGACCGGTTCCCGCTCACTGGCTGAGCGAGGGGCGGGCGCAGCGCCGAGGGTTGTGATCCCGTTGCTGGTCCCGGTCCGGTACGGGCGCGACACTGAGGGTTGCGGTACGTTGCCGGACACGAAAAAAGACAAAAAGGAAAAAAAAAAAAAAAAAGAAAAGAAAGTTAAGTAACCCATTCCAAGTTCCAAAGATGGACTGTTTGTTGGGATTCTAAAATGTCTGATGTATTTCAAAGTGTCTGCTCTTACATGCATTAATATCACCTTCATGCTGTGGATGTCATAAGATATTGTGAATATTGTGTCTGAATAAGCTAAGCCATTAGATAACATTCCACTTTCTTTAGTTTTCTACAACGATTAATAAATTTCCATGCACATGATAGCTTAAACATCAGATATTTATTCTTACAGTTGTGGATGCAGAGACTTAAATAATATTCACTGGGCTCAAATCAAGGTGTTGACAGGGCCGTGGTCTCTCCAGAGGCTTAAGGGAGGATCATTCCATTCCTCTTCTAGATTTTAGCAGTTATTGGCATTCCTTGGTTTGTGATCACATCACTCCAATGTCTGCCTCTGTGGTTATGTTGCCTTCTCCTCTTCTGGATGTCAAGTCTATCTCTTCCTCCCACATCTAAAGATAAATGCGATTGCATTCAGGGCCCACTCAGATATTCTCAGATAATTTCCACATCTCAAGATCCATAATATGTCCAACTTTTTATTTGACATACACATTACTGTTTCCAGTTTCCAAGGATGAGGATGAGGAGATATTTTAGGTGGCCACTATTCAGCCTATCACACTATTATAACTCTTAATCACTTTGAATCTGAATTGCTTTTGAATATGAATTTGAATCATCATTTTTCTTTAATGCATTCACTGCCCACAGTTTCTCCTTTTCCAAGCCACTTCTCGTAACATCAGACCAACTTTCTTAGGTCGTTTGTCTATTCTGAAATTTATTATTCTTCTAATATTCACTGACTAATATCTGAAAATTTTCACTATTTTTAAGCCTGTAGATCTTACCCTCCTGATCCAACCAATTTATTTCTCTATCAATGCACATCCTGCATTCTAGTCAACCATTTCCTATGTTGTTTCTTTGCTTATATAGATTATCCTCTTTTGAAAACTTATTGTGTTTTTCTGATTTGGCTATCCAAGCCACCTACTTTCAGAAAATCAATGGAAACATCAACATCTTCAAAAGAAACAGAAAATAGTAGGCAAAGAATGTGATGAGGAAACACAAAATGGTTAATTAACATGTAAAACTGGTCCATATCAACTTTAATCAAAATAATTTAGTGATGGCTGACTACCTCATTTGGTTAAGATCATGGTGCTGATAACACCAAGGTCCAGGGTTGGATCACTCTACTAGCCAGCCAGGAAAATAAGTAAATAAATAAATAACATATATTTCTATAGTCATTTTGTATACCTAAGTATTTATATGCTGGGGTGAAATAGTCATTCTCATATAGCAGCACTCATTTTCTGCACTACACCTTTTTAGTAATTACATACATGTTGTAATTTCTTACATGTTTTAATGGATTGTACTCATCAAGTCTAATTAATATGCTGATCTTGCCTTCTTTGGGCTTTTCCATGACTTAACCTCCTTAAGCCTGACATTGTATAATGAAAATTCATAGAAATTCCCTCAGTTATTAAGAAAAAAATGACCTGTATTATGTGAGAACAGGAAAGCTGACAATAAGAGTGTAAATTCTGATTTGATTATAAAAGCCAGTACATGCCCAACAGAACGTGGGAGAATTTCAGTACACAAACTAAATTATATACTACTTGTTTATTCTATACAGTATTTAACTAATGCTGGTAGCATATTAAATGTTAAATAACACTTATAAACCAAAGGTAGAGCTTCTTCCTTTCCAAATCCAGGTATAGTTAAAATGTCAGTCCACCTACCATGAATTTAAACAATCAAATGCATGTATTTATTTTTTTTTAATTTATTTTAAAATTGAAGCACTATTGATTATACTGTTTTCAGAGTATAGAATTGGACTATCAGTATTTGTGTACAATATGTGATGATAGAATCAATATTATTAGCATGTTCATCATTACATATTGTAATTACTCTGTTTCCTTTACCCAATTTCTCCCTATCCTTCTTCCCCCTCCCCCTTTCCCACCTCTAGTAACCATCTTTCTGTTCTCTCCTTCTGAAAGTTCAACACATTATTGTTGTCTTTCCCTCCCTTCCCTCCTGTTTTCTTTCCTTCCTTTTGTTCTTTCTTTCCTCCCACTTATGAGTGAGGACCTGTGGTATTTCTCTTTCTGTGCCTGGCTTATTTCACGTAACATAATTTTCTCCAATCTTGAAATAGTCACATATTTTGTTTCCAGAAGATGTGCAATTGTATACAATATATTTTCCCCACTCTCCTCCCACACTAACAACAGAGTCAAGCCAAATGTGTGAAGGAGATCTAGGTCATTTGGAATAGAAAAATTTTTCAATATCTAACAGTGAGGGCTGTGAGTTGGATTAAAGGAGCTAAGGACAAATCTTTGATTGATACCCTGCACGGTGCTAAATAAGCAGGTAAATTTCAAGCCCCGCATCGGTACCACTCCTTTTACCAATCAGAGGAAATGGGTTTATGGCAAGTTCTCATGTTCACATTGCTTCATTCTCCCCTATAATTAGGGGTGTTAAAAATGCATAGGTTGCTTTTTTTTTCTCTTTATGGTGTTTCATTCTGTCTCTCTCTACAACAATCAAATCGATTCTTACAAAATATAATACAAAAATGCACATTTACGTGTCACTTAATGTGTTTGTTATACTAAAATATTTCTGAAACTGGCTTTTACCAATTCTTCTAAATAAACTATAAATATTTCAAAGCTAGACTTTATAATATAAAATGGATACCTAAAATATTTCTAGGTTATATTAATCAATTGCAATGATTTTTCCCTTTAACAATTAATAGATTTCAAAACAACTTAAAAATCCATTAATTTTTATATACAACCTAAATATTCACTAAGGCTCTTTGTGGACTTCTCCCATTTATTTCTGAGTATATTATTTATTGTCATCATTCTTCTTACAGAGCAGATGTATTTTAGGATATAATAATGTCATTAAGTATAGCCAAACGTTATTAATTAAGCATTACAATGCTATAAAAACAATTGTGTGGTTTTTGAAGATACTTCATCTTATCCAACACTGGTTACCTCCTCAGATGAAATCCCATCATCGTGTCTAGAGACCGACAGAAATGAGCATAGCACTTTTAAATTAAAAGTGTATTAAAAAAGGTTTCTTTAAAAAGTTTTACTTCTAACTTAAAACCTATATAATCCCTTTTGTTCTCTGTCAGACTCTTCACTTTTGGTTTTGGTGTTATCACTTTGTCTTGAACCTTCTCATATTCTCTATTTGCTCTTTTCAAGTCACTTTTCAGATTCTTTTTCTTCTGTTTACCATTTAATGCTATCCTTTTCAGAGTTATGTCCTTTGCTTTATTCTCATCTTGTTCTGTAGTCACTGCATGGCATTTTCCTACATACCTAAGAATATGCTGTCACTGTAGCTCACGGTTCTCAACCAGAGATAATTTTGTCTCTCCCCCAGGAGAACATTTGGTAACTGCAGTCATTTGTGGCTGTCACAAATGGAAGGGGGGTGCTACTAGCATTTAGTGGGGCGAAGCCAGGGATGCTGTTCAACATCTTCTAATACACATGGCATCCCTTCATGGCAAAGAATTATCTGGCTTCAAATGTCAATATGCCAAGGTTCCTATGGCTTGAGCTGTTGTTACAAGTGTCAAACTCGAATGTTATGAACATTATACAAACACCTTGCATACCACCTGGAAGTCCTAGAGATTCCTAAACTTCACTATGCCGCCCAACACTCAACACATGCATAGAAACCACGTCTTTCTAATATGTTATCACCAAATTAATGAATGAACCAATTATGTTGTCTTATACCCTAATTTAACACACATAAACAAGTAATAAGGCCTTACAATTTTAACTTTCTGATTATTTCTAATATTCCTTCTTTGTCTATATCTCCAAGTAACTTTCAAATGTAAAGGAATATTATATCTTCTTACAATATTTCAAAAGCCTCATTTCTAGTCCCTGGTTTCACCATCTCCAGTCCCTGACTATAAAATATTATTTTTCATATGTAATATTTTAATGTCATTGCTCTATTTAATGTAAAAGTTATGATTGTTTTTTCTTACCATATAGGAATATTTATAATGCCATAGCTGTCTACCTGCTGCCTTCAATTCCTGCCACATCTTTGACCACACTCTTGCTCCAGCAATACTAAACTAGTTGTGAATATACATTATTTTATCAAACTTTCCTACACTGGCAAATGGTCTTCTTTCTGCTTTGTACTCTCTGCTCTCTTTTGCCACCTCAACAAAAACATATGTATGCCCTAAGATTCAGCTAAAATACTGTGTCTTCAATAAATCTCCCGCTGAATCACTTTACTGTAGTTTTCTATTATTCCCCTGTTCTTCATACATATTTCTTTTTTTTTTTTTTCCCCTTCTTTTGTCTTTTTTCGTGACCGGCAACGGATCACAACCCTCAGTGTCACGCCCGTACCGGACCGGGACCAGCAACGGGATCACAACCCTCGGGCCGGCCCAATATTTCTTTTTTTATAATTATTCACAACCCTCAGTGTCGCGCCCGTACCGGACCGGGACCAGCAACGGGATCACAACCCTCGGGCCGGCCCAATATTTCTTTTTTTATAATTATCATACTATCTGCACACATCTGAACTCATTCCTGTTTTCATCTATTGTATTTCTGACTTTGAGCTCATGTAAGAAAAATGGTATTCAACCACTCCCGGATCTTATATGTCAAAAGGACACTAAAAAAGATATCAGCGAACTCTTATCTCAAAAGTCCTAGAAAAAAAACTTGAAGTCTCACTCTCATGAGTTGCTGACCAACCAAATGAAACCACAGGCTAGTTGTCAGATGTGAAGCAAGTAGCTCCTTGGAAACTGCATGGATGAGGAGGACAAATTGAAGAGGAAGAATGTTCTTGGAGAAAAAGTTGCTAAATATCTACTTTAATTCTCTTTTCAGGGAAAAAAAAAACACACAAAAAACACTTTGATTTCAAAATTGAACTTCCCTAAATGTTCCCATTTAAAGTGTTGCTCTATTAATGAAGAATAAAAGAGAGAACAACAGAAATGAAAATATTGTTCTTGGAGAAAAAGTTGCTAAATATCTACTTTAATTCTCTTTTCAGGGAAAAAAAAAACACAAAAAACACTTTGATTTCAAAATTGAACTTCCCTAAATGTTCCCATTTAAAGTGTTGCTCTATTAATGAAGAATAAAAGAAAGAACAACAGAAATGAAAATATTGCTAAAAGAGAGAACAACAGAAATGAAAATATTGTCTTCATTTCTTTCACTGAATTATAATTCTTTTAAAACTACTGTTTATTATAATGGTGGTGGAACCTACCAAATTAGAGTAATATTTAGGTTTGGCTCACCATCAGATTCATTTCATGTGATCTATTTCATGTGCTTAGAGATCCAGTTTAGGGGGATGGAAGTTAAATGGGAAGGATGAATGTAGAACCTACAATTTGTCATACTGAAAATTTTCTGTTGTGGTACTGATTACTGAATAATTGATCTGTGGTAGGCTGATATAACACATTGGCTGGCAGAACCTATCTTTTTAATAATCTGAACCAGTGCCCTTCCCCTATGCAATCTCAAATAGGCAGGCATGTAATCTACGGAAGGACTACACTCTACATGTAAATTTAGGACTCCCCCTATAGTGCTATCCTTCTCAGTCTTTCAAGCAGAATATTGTCCTGAAGTTCATCTGTTTAGAAAATCATATGCTGGTTAATTACATTCTCTTTCATTTCTAGTCTATAATTCTTCTCCCTGAGAAAAGGAGCAAAGAATTGTTCAATGAACCTGCTCTCACTTCAAAAATTATTGATGTAAGTTTTCTCATGCTAATCAAAGACAATCCAGGTAAATGGTTGACAAAGAAAATTTTAGGATTATTATTATCCATAATACAGAGTCCAAAAAAATAAAAGCTAAAAAATCTCCTTGACTTTTTCTCTGAAATGTATATGGGTATATAAGTTATGAAAGAAGTTTGTCTCAGAAATGGTAACCTCATAAAATAAGATATGGTATGATTATCACTGTGTCTTTTGACAGATTTAACTTATTTAACAGTTAACATTACTAAAAAATATTTGCTTATATTTATTAAATTTACAATTATTATAGTTTTTGAGTCTATGAAAATATTAATTCTTTGACCTATATTTCAATGCCCTAATTAAAAGGAGAGCTCTTTAAAAGCCACATTACACATAATATTTTTTTTAAAGTGAAGTCATGAATATAAAAAAGCAACTCGGATATCCTGTGTAACATTTATGCTTTTTGTTTCTTCTTTTGCACTGCCCAGAAGATATGTTTGGCATATCATGAGGAAGCAAAATATCACTGTAAATGCTCATCAGGTAAAGCAATTTTTTACCCTATTAGGAAGTTTATCAAAGACATGAAAAGACAGGAAAAATAATTTTAGGTTGAGGAGAAAATGTAGATGGCATTACCATGTGCTTTGAAAGGGAGCCATACAGATAAGAGTGAAAATCCATCTGATGGTGACACTCTATAAGAAGCGAGAATAATGAAATTTTATTTCTTAAAGACAAAACTCAAAGATGCTTAAGAAAATTGGGAAATGCCAAGCAGACTGGCAGCAAACAAGACAGACATATTGTCTATGTTAAAAACAGAGTCTTACAGTGATAGACAGAGTTCTTCAACTAAATTTGCTTAAAATATCATGCATGGGTTCCATAAATTATTCTGTTATACTCATTACAAATTGTATAACTACGTATTTTGAATCAAAAAACACTTTAAAGAATGTTTTTTGTAGTTAAATAAAAATGAACTTTCTGTTTTCAATAAATAATACTTTACTTAGAGATAGTTAATTTCCCTCACATCATTAATAGAGCCTGAGTCCATTTTTGATGTTTCACTGCTGACAAGACTGCAAAAACAACCGTTCTCCCTCTCTCTCTGCCCCACATGTAGGTAAATTGGTAAAATAACCCAGTTGCTTCCTCCATTGGCCCCAGTGGGAAGTGAAAACCATGTCGTGCATGGGAACCCTCAGGTGATCCCTGTCCTCTAAACACAATAAAAACCAAAGCCAGTTTTCCTTCTCTGCTCTCTCAAACCATTCTTGGACCTACTTAAAAGCCTTCCCTGCCCTTCCTAGAAAGCCTCTTATGGGAGTTATAAATAAATAAATCCATAACTTCCTGGTGCATAGGTGGTGTCATTAATTCTGACCTTTCAACCAAATTTGGGGTGGTAAGACTTTATTCCACCTTTGCAGGCTGTTTATAACACACTTCAATACATGAATGCATGTGGAAGATAATTCATATAAGATAATATATGGTAGAAGTTATAGACTGCAGAAAATTACCTAATATAATCTAGCTCATAAATGTAAACCTAATAAAATATTTTAGTTTAGTTTTAATATACCATTGTTAGTATTTCCCTAGATAAAATATTGAAAAGTGCTACTCTCCCAGTGCCGTTTTATTTTTAATATTTGTATATAGATATTAAAACAGGAATGAAAATTTAATGTCTAAGTGGCATTGTTAGCTAGGAAAGTCTGCAGTCACAGTGATTTGTGGAAGAAAAAATATGAATGCTTCCTGAAGACACAAAACCTGCATATTAAGAATGAGTGCATTTAAGAAGAGAGAAAAATACAATTACTACTCTTTGTAACTTGCTATTGCTATTTAATCTTCACTTTGACAAATATTTACAGATTACAGGGTTAATAAATTGTGATACAAAAGAAGAAACATTATTTTGGTTTTTCACTGAGTTAATTGTATGTTTCCGTATATGTTCATGTAGACCAGTAGCTCACTGGGGTAGAAATTGGGATAATGGATTAAATTTATTCACTAGTATGTTTAAATTCAAATTAATATCATATCTGGGGAGTTAAGTTACTCATACACACATATGTAAGTCCGCTCACTGGGGTAGAAATTGGGATAATGGATTAAATTTATTCACTAGTATGTTTAAATTCAAGTTAATATCATATCTGGGGAGTTAAGTTACTCATACACACATATGTAAGTCCTTGGTACACACATACGTATGTTTGTGTGTGTGTGTGTGTATGTATAGGCCATCACATACATGTAATATAACATAGAATAATAGATATATAAAATTTTACACAGTTAGAAATATATATATGTGTGTGAATATATGTATGCATCTATATACACATATATACACACACTCACACACATTTGTTCATGCATGTATACATTTCTGTGCACTTAAATGTGTACAATACAATGCTCAGTTTTGTACATAAATTTATTCTGTTTTATGTACTCATTATAGGACATATAGAAAAAATGATTAATTATTTCAGAACAGCATGAAGTATTAATTTGTCATGGCTGAGATTATGATGAAAATGTTAATTATGAATGTGTGCATGTATCTGTGTGTATATATATTGCTTGGTTCTTCTTACTTCCAGATAAGGACATTTTTAATTTTTAAAAAATAAATATTTAAAAGGATCAATAATAAAAGAAAATATCTTCTGGAATATGGACACTTAATATGTTTTATTCTTCTTAGTGAAAATCTAAAAATATGAAAACCAAGTTTTCAGAGCAACAGCAATGAATCAAACCTGCTACTGAGACTTTAAGCCACTCCAGCTGCATGTGAAGGAGGTGTGAAAAAATGAAAGTTCAATAATCTAAAAAAAAGTAGTGCCTTTCCGCACTTTGTGGGATGGTGGTGATTGTGGAGCACACAGAGTAGTATTCACTCAGTGGGTGATTTTTGCAAGAGCAGGCTGATCTAAGTCTAAATCCTAATCCAAAATTAAAACGCAAGATGTGTTTTATTGCTTCTGTGCCAACATTTTTCTGAGCTGTATTCTCTAGTTAATTTCCCCTATGTCTCTGATGGTCTTAAAATTTTACCTTATTTCAAATGTAAGTCTTTAGGACATCCCTTTTGCAAAAAAAAATGTGCCATTTTAAAACACATTTTCCTGAGTGGCTGCTTCTTATTTTCATTACCTCATTTGGAAAACTGTAAATGTTCTGTCATGAAGGGGGAATAGTAAAATGGAGTTGAAAATGTCTTCAGAATTTCATATTTCTTACTGTGGTATCTTGGAAGATATTCAATTTATAGAATATAACTACACACATTTTTAGCCTTTTAATTTGTGGTACTAAAAATGATAATAAATAGTGATAAATATGAATAGCTGAATTTTCTTTTGGTAGGAATACAGAAATTGATTAAATGCATATTTCCCTTCTTTTATATGGGTCTGTTATTCCAACTACATTATAGGTTAATAACATGTATTGATACTCTTTTGAAATAAAATTTTTAATTAAATTAATTTTGCATACACTAAGAAATCTATTTGTAATTGTTAGTCTACTGAGTACATGATGAAATTAAATAAGTGGTTTGAGCTTAGTCCTTTGTATTTAAAACTTCATCTAACAGAGCTTTGCTTCAACAATGTAACATCAGATATCCAGGTTTATGAAATGTTTTTCATATATAATTACTTTAATGAGTACAAGAATGAACTCATATAGCAAGGAAAAACTGGGTTATAACTATATAGGTGACCACTTGTTGAGCTCTTTTACCTGCCCGTAATCCTTCTGACTGGGCCAATTGTCAAGCTAAGGCTGGGTCTGGAGCTCAAAGACCCCTCAAGCCCATTCCAGACTGGGTTACAAATGCTTCACATGCCAGGCTGGGTCCCCAGAGCTCTCACATGCCAGGGTGGATCACCAGACCCCTCACATGCAGGTCAATGAGCTAGGTAACTGGCCAAAAGGTCCTTGGAGCCATAAGTTCAAGATCACAGCCATGCGCCCCACAGACGCACAAGACAGATGCCAGCAAAACCACGGCACTGTGCCTGTGCACTAACTGAACCCCCCCCCCACACACACACAATTTGCTTACAAAGAATGCACTGCACCACCCCCAACTGTGCCTAAGGGTAGGAGGCCTGATTATTCTATTTTCCCAACAATCGACCCCTTCAGTGTCCCTGCCGTTCAATCTATGCATTCAGAGTCTTTTGCAATTTTCCCTTAGTGAGGATAAATGACCCTTACATTTACATAACCTATTGACCATTCAATATGCCTTAAGGCTTGTAGTTCTGTCCTTTTAACTATTAGCCACATATGTCCGGTTAGTAGTCACCATTGGTGTGATCCTCCATGGGAATCTGCAGTCATACTGATGGGCAGTTCAATGCATATTCAGTATATGATCACACCAATGTATGCATGTACCCAGTTGACTCTGGTTCAGTGCTTGCAGCCAGAACACCATGGGCGAAAAGACAGAAGAGTTCTTCATACCAATAAGGGAAGTTCTCACCCCTCTGGTAAGATACATGCCAGTTTGCCATCTTGAGAAAGGATGGTTGCAGTAATAGGTATCTTACCTGGCTTATGATACCATACTTTATCTACCAACACTGTTGGAACTCTAGGATCCGTAGGTTCTACCTATAACAGTAGAGGGGAACTCATAATTGGTCATAATGATAATACAAATGTGCCCTTTTGAATAGAGCACTTATCAGTTCCAGGCCATGTTACCTTTCCTCGAGGAGGCCAGGTACTTCTCACCCAGGGTGAAACTTGAAAGTCTTCCTCTAATCCTTTTCCCCAAGGTCCTATTAAACCTACCCAGCGTATAT
>NW_007733292.1:0-4513 GCF_000696425.1 Galeopterus variegatus | reverse complement strand
ACTTGAAAGTCTTCCTCTAATCCTTTTCCCCAAGGTCCTATTAAACCTACCCAGCGTATATAGAGGGCTTTTATTCTCCAAGGCCATTTCCATTGTACTGTCTGTCCCTGTTGCAAGCAGGTTGGGGCCAGGAACAGAATGTTTCCATTCTTTCCATATCCTGGCTTCAAAAATGTATCTTTAGTAGTGATTTGCCGCTGTATAGGTGCTGCAGCCCTATGCAACAGAGCTTCCACTGGAGAGGGCCCCCCACTTTGTGGGTTCTCTCATTTAGAATCTTGACTGTCGACCATAACCACCATGTCTACCCCTCCAGGGATGGAAGTTGAGTAGATAGACTTAGTCCCTTTTTAAAAGACCGTTGTACCATTCAATCATTCTCGCTCCTGGGGATTATATGGCACATGTAACTTCCACTGAATGGACAACTGGGAGGCCCACCTCTGAACCCCATGTCCAGTAAAGTGGGTTCCATTATCACTCTCTATGACTACAGGTCAACCATACATAGTCGTAAGGCTATTCAATGCTGTCAGAGTGTTTACCTGGTCTGGAGCCTTACAAGCCCAAACAGAAGACCAGTAGCCATATCGACAGCTGTGAAGATGTATCTGAAATTCTCTGACCTTGGCAGTAGTCTGACAAAGTCCACATGCCATCGAGTCAGGGGCACTCTTCCTTAAGTAATTTGCCCATCTGTATGGGGTACCCGCCAGGGGTGTGGACTCTCTCTACTGAACAAGCAGGATGGGCGTTCACTACATCTTCCCATTTTATAGGCAGGGCACATCTTTGAGCCACCATCCACATGGTTTTACTGCCAGCATGGTGCATTTGTCGATGTAACCACTGGGCTATATCAGTAGCTGGGGCTCTCTCCAGCCATCTTACCTTAGCCAAGGCATTGGCTTCATCATTTCCTGGACTGGCTAAGGGGAAGTGTCCTGTGACATGGAAAAGAGTTAATTTTACTCATGCCCTAATTCCCATAAATCTTACCACATGGCATTTCCCCGCAGGAGTCAGTGGCCTACCATCCGCCATTGATACTTCCAAGTAGAGATCCAAAGGATTAAACCTTTGGACATAGCCCAGCTGTCAGTACAGATGGTTAATGGCCCAGACTCATTTTTACCAACATCCATGCTGCTCTCAGTTCAGCCCATTGACTGTTTTGCCCTGTGCCATTTTCATACACCTGGTATCTGTTAAGGGCTGGACAGTAATAGCTGTCCACAATGATGAAGGTCCCATGCTAGAGCCATCTGTATACCAAGCTTGCTCTCTATATGTCCCTGTCCCTCACGGAAAGGTGTAGCCTCCATCTCCATGGGTAAGGGTTATGCCAAAGATCCTCCGTGACCTCTACTGGGCCTAGCACAATTTGCAACTCTTTGGACAGAAGACTTGTTGACACAGTGCTCCTTTGTTCTATATCTGCTCCCCATTTAGACAGAGTGAGAGTCTGAACTATCCTCGTTTTAGGTTTAGTTGCCCACGTGTGCAGCCAACTTATTATGGGGTATGTTGTCCTGACTAGGACTTTGGCAGTTCCTGTGATAGCTTCGGTAGCTATCAAGGCAGAATATACAGCTGCTAACTGCTTTTCTATTAGGGTGCAATACACTTCAGCACTCTTCATGAGCTGAGACCAGAATCCTGCAGGTATACAGAATCAGTCTTGTCTCTGCCACAAGCCCCATCCTAACTCCTCCTGAGTTATATGTACATCTAACTCAAAAGGCTTAGTGAGATCAGCCACTTGTAAAACCTGTACTTGCTGTACTGCCCTTTTTGTAGCCCAATAAGCCTGTTCTACTTCCTCAGTGCAATCCCAGAGGGCTCCTTTCTTTGTCAATGCATATAGTGGGTGTGCCATTTGGGCCATATGGGGTACAAAAGCTCCCCAATACCTTAAAAGTCCCAAATATGCCTGTACCTGAACTACAGTTGTGAGTCGAGGGTATGCCTGTATCTTATCTATAATAACTTCTTGGATGACTCTCCTCTCACCTGACAAGACCACTCCCAAGAATTTGACAGACAGCACCAGTCCTTGCACTTTGGCTGTGTTTATGGCCCATCCACATTGTTCCAAATGACTTAGTGTTGGAGCTGCTTGGGTTAAATCTGCAAGAGAATCAGAGGTTAGTAACACATCATCGATGTAGTGAAACATTGTAACCATGCTGGGCCTAGTCCACTTGGCTAGGTCACCAGCCACCAAAACATGACAGATAGTTGGGCTATACAGATAACCTTGGAGCAATACTTGAAAGGTTACTGTCTTCCTTCCCAGCTGAAAGCGAACTGGTCATGGCTATCAGCTGAGATTGGAATAGAGAAAAAAGCATTTGCAAGGTCCAATATATAATAAGTTCCCAGCTGAGTCATCAGCTGATCCATCAAGTAGTGAATAGAAGGCACAGCTGCATGCAAAGGAGGCACTACTTTTTTTTCAGTTCTCAATAACAAACAGTCATTCTCCTGGAAACATCAGGCTTTTTCACTGGCTATACCGGAGCATTAAATGGGCTATGTGCTGGACGAATGTGAACTTTCTCTGTTTCTGATATAGTGGTACTTATCTCTGCATGTCCTCCTGCTAGGCTATATTGCTTTACATTAACCACACATCATGGCTCTGGTAACACCTGTGGGTCATTATGGGGAAAATAGAATAATTTAGTCAGGCTCCCTTGGCTCAGGTCTGGCTGGGGTATCAAGCAGCACATTTCTTGCAAGCAAGTTGTGTGGGTGGAGTTAGTGCACTTGTGCACCCATGTATCATTTTAGTTAATTGCTATTGTGTGTTCTTTAGTCTGTTAGCAGAGCTGGCCAGCAGAGCTCACAACTTAGAACATGTTTACTCTGCTGGGAGCTGCTCAATTTCTCTTTGGACTTTGATGGTAGAAGTTGAGTTTTGGAGTTTCTCTTTGTACTGCTTAGCTCTCAGATGTGTGTGTGTGCTGAATACAGACTATTCCTACTTCAGCCAAGGCTCCCAGAAGCTTTTTTGCTGTTTACCTAGCTCATAGACCTGCATGTGAAGGGTTTGTGAATGGGCTCAAGGGGTCTGTGAGCACCAGACCTTAGCCTTGGCTCTACAGTCATGTTTAGCATGTCCTCATAACACGGGCTTTACTATACGTATTCACAGCTGAAACTCTCCAACTGTTGTCTGCAGGTGCAAACCATAAAGTACATCCATACCCAAGATGTATTCAGCTATGGGAGAGATATATATATATATATATATATATATATACTGTACATACACAAGGAGGTAATCCTCCCATGCACAATTGCAATGACATAGCTGTGACCACAGTTGTATGTCCTCCAAGCCATCTATAAAAACTGACCCCTGGAAACTTATCTGGATTGCCATATATCAGGCTACATTCTGTGCCTGTATCCACTAATGCCAAAACATGCTGCACATCTGTCCTCAACCAATGTATTGCCAGTTCAACATGAGGCCTCTGGTCCTTGCTTGTCCACAAAAGATGAGTACCTTGGCCTGCTCCCCAATTGAAATTGAACAGTTCACCTGCCTCTTCGGGAGCAACCAAGAAATCTTTTAAATCCACTGATCATGCTTTGCTACCTTTTTCCGGATGTTTGGTTGTTTAGCTAGAGCTAGGGTCTGGAGCTCACAGACCCCTTGAGCCCATTCAAAAACCCTTCACATGCAGGTCTGTGAGCTAGATAACCAGGAAAAATGGTTCTTACAGCCTTGGTTGAAGTAGGAATAGTCTTTATTCAGCACACACAACACTATGAGCCAAGCAGTCCACACATATCTAACACCTAGTCAGTACAAAGGAGAAACTCAGAAACTCAACTGCTACCAGCAAGGTCCAAAGCAAAACTGAAATTGAGCAGCTGCCAGCAGAGTAAACATGCTCTATTGTTAGACATGAGCTCTCTGCTGGCAGCCTGTTTCACAAACTGCAGAACACACAATAGCTACAAAACTAAAAAGGTACAATGGTGCACATTTGCACTAACCCCACCACACAACTTGTTTAAAAGAAATATCGAGGGAGCCTGACTAAATTATTCTATTTTCCCCACACTGGTGAAACACTGTTCATGGTGCAATTGCTGGCACAAGGCAAACAGGACTGCATTTGGCTGCCGGTCAGTTTTTATTTATTTATTTTTTAATCAACTCCCACTGCAAGCAAGTCAAACCACATCTGGTTATGGCTAGTCTTGCTTGGTCCCCTTGGGATAAACTCCTGAGCATTTCTTGGGGGGTTGGTCTTAGCGACCTTTCAGACCCTTTTGCTTGTCTCCTATCCTCTGCTTCACCCAAGCTGGTTATCATGGTTGTTACCTCATGTATAGGAAGACCAATTTATGGGGCCAGTATGGTCATCAGTGACCCAAAGGACATTGATGGGGCATTTTGCAGCACGATGTCTCTCATGCTGCTTGTAAAATTTTTATCATCTTGGCCCCAAGTGTTTACATTAAAAATGGACTGCTGGGCCGGCCCGGTGGC
>NW_007733291.1:89452-113839 GCF_000696425.1 Galeopterus variegatus | reverse complement strand
TTTTGATCTCGCAGTTTCAAACTATTTGGTCATAATTGATTATGATGGTTTTATTTCCAATTGTCTTAGTGATTTGAGAGGATTTCCAATAAATAAGACATTTGACATATAGCAGTATATAAATATCATCAGTTGTTGTTAGTCAATTAATTGCTCTTTCAGAGAATGCTATTCATAATGGGATTATATAAATATTATACCTCAGTTATTAACATATCTGCAGTACAAAAACTGCATTATAGCCTTTCATCAGGAGAAAATACGACTAGAGGATAGAATAATCAAAGGGAAAACAATGTCATCTAAGTCATAGTAGGTTTGTCTCTTCTAGGAAAATAATTTTCTCTCATGACTCGATTTCTCTTACAAATTGCAGGATATAATTATATTAACAAACAAACGTTTATAATTCATTTTGACATTAGCTTTATAAATTTCTCAATTCTAATTTTCTGAAAAATTTTAGCTGAATATCAGTTTAGAAAGTGGAATTAATAGGATAAACTAAAGGACTGGCACTACTCCTGACAATAGAATATAAGAATTTTTCTTTGCTTCAAATTGTAAGTTTGGGATGAATGTAGTTTTATCTTTCATTGGTCACATATACTAAATTCAGATCTTTGAAACAAATCACTAGGGCAGGTGATTTTACTTTTGTGCAATGGCCTATGTAGCAGGCTTAATGTTCTATATGTACTAGCATTTTTTTTTTAACACTGTAATTTGTGAAAAGCCACTTTCCCTAGGTGTTAATGTGGATGTTATTAAGATGTGCTCATAGTATGTGAAAATTTTAACAACCCAGATAATGTGGCTTCCTCTGCACTGGAAGTTAAAAATCTATCTTCTTGAAGGCTTTTAGATTGGATTTGAACAAGAACTGGTGTACAATCCCATGATACTTTGTCATGGTCTATGCTGAACTTTAACCCCTTAAATGCTCCTCTTTGTGATTCTTTGTGAAATATTTTGTAATGTTCATTGTTACTCCCCAATAAAGAGATGAAGGCCATGTTGTTTATTTCATTTTAATTCCTATTGATAACTAGATAACATGATGTATTCAACTTACATCAACCAAACAACTATGGAAGAATATATTGTATATCTTTATCTTTATCTTGGTGCTTTATAAATATAGTTCCATGTATACACTGTAGAAGATATAAAAATAATGATATTCCCTAAACAATTCCATAATATGAATATATCTCCTTATATTCCTTAAAAGTTTACTTCTTTTGCTCTGTCACTATGACTTGTTCTCTCTCTCACATTCTTTTTCTGTTTACTTTTGTTAATTGCATAGACAATCTGTTATAGTGCAGAAGTGACCACTATAGCCCTAGGTTTGAAGCAAATGTATCATCTGTCCCATTTTTCAACAATCATATCAATATTTTTTCAAATTTAAGAGAAAATATTTTTACTCTAGAAACATATCTTTAGGCACTGATTCTGATTATGAACAGATAATTAGACATTTCTGTCAACTTCTCAAAAGTCTTGAATATATTATAATAAATTATTTAATATGTTATATAACAATTTACCACAATTGATTCTGTAATCTTTTTCTATATGTATATACAAAACACATAACATACTGGGATATCATATGTATTTGTAAAAGGTAATTTTCTTAACATCATCTGCAACTCTCTTAAAGGTAAACTTGTTATGGCCCCAAATCACTTAAATTCATTATTCAAACAAAACTCTAAATGTAATAGCAAACTCTCAAATTCTAAATAATTACAAAAAACTAACAACTGTTGATATCTAGGTGAATATTCGTATTCAATGACCTTAAAAATGATGTCATTTAAATACTATATTACGTAAAAGATACTGAAATATAATAAGATAGGAAAAAACTTACTTTTCAGTATTATTTTAAATAGGAATTATTATTTTTCTACCAACTTAACATTTAGAGATTTTTAAAAAATTATACAAATAGAAACAGAACATTTTAAAAGACAATTGCAAATTATAAATTCTACTACTCAACTATTACAAAATTGCCCAGAATAAATAAGTGGATTATTGTACTTATTTCCTATTATTAAAAATAAAACAAAAACTGCCTTTTATCTCATGAAAAGGTAACAAATTCAGCTTGATAGTTAAGAAATATTTATTCAATTTGTGAAGAAATATTATCTTATATTTCAAATATTCTGGATTTAGACATTATTTGATTTTCATTTTCTAAATGTAACCCCAAAAGTTGAATATTTTAATTTTTGAAATGCATTTGCACTTACTTTATTCTTTATGCTGTTATTCTGATGTTGTTCGGCAGACACTTAAATAAAAAGGACATAGTTTCCACGGCAAGTGAAATTCTGCTAGGAATTTGGAACTTATGTAAGATATTTATATATTTTAAGTGCTGTCTCCAGCCATTTCTCAAAATGGATCCAAAGGATTTTTCCAGTGTCTGAAGATTTGACTACTAAAAAATCAAAAGTTTTTATCTGAATAATCAATTTAATTAAAGATTAATAGTTATTTATACTTTTCCAAAAAATATTATAAGAGGAAATTTAGGTTATGAACTACATTGAGTCTTAATAAAAATATCCATTTTTTATTCCCAAACATCTGGATGTCATGCTGAGACAGTTTCCTTTTACCATCTTCTCCTGAAAGAAGTGATGATCCTGGCTGAAAAGAAAAGCAAAACCAAACAAAAGAAAACAAAAAATAATCATCTAAGACACACATTGTATCAAATAATAAGTTTCATTCAAATTACAATTTGGGGCCAAGTTGCCTAGATAAGTTTATTTCAAACTATGTCTTTGATTAAACACAATTACATACTATTTGAAAGTGCCAACAGAATTTTAATTACTTTTCCAGAGTTAAAGAATTTCATGATGTTTACATATTCAAACTATAACTGATCTTCATTTTCTCCTTTAAAAAATAATATTGTTTCATGAACATGCTTCATTTGAGATAAAATGACCTGATCTCAATGTACAAGATACTGTTGGAGAAATAAAATTTACCTTTACTTTAATTCTACTTCTCCGATTTGTATATACCTAAGTAGTATATAATTTAAATAAGAAGGGAAAGTTTGGTCAATAGTTGTTAAGTTTATCTAATACTACTTTGAATGTATTTGGGTATGAGCATGAGGATTGCTATAGACATGGAGGCCCCCGAAATATCTGTAGTTTAATGAGACTGAAATTTACTCACATTAGCTATTAGCACATTTCTGAATCATTATCAATATTTTCTTTTGAAGAGACCTGCTTCATTTTTCCCTTCATGTTTTTCTTGGATCTTGATAAAACAGCATCTCAACTCAAAGTGGATATATGATACCCATACAAATCAGATCCTCTTTTCTCTGTCACCATTGCATTACACCCCTGAGACACATGATGTATGGCCTTGAGATGGACTGATGTAGCTAATGAGATGTGACAGAAAGAAATAAGATACCAAGTTCTATAAATGCTAGATGTGAAATGGAAATCTGCACAAGTTGAATTCAAAGGAGGCATCATTCCTTTTGGCTTTTGTTTACCAACCATCACGTATGTCAATGAATTTCCCTATTTGCTGTTAAGTTTCAAAATGCTTATAAAATATCATAGTATTTCAAAAACTATCTTCATCTGGTATTTTTTGAAAATCAATTAATCCCTATGTCAGTACAAGATTTCTTTAATGCTTAGAAATTAGTATTTACATAGGTGATACCTAAGAGTCTATCAAACAGTATGCCTATTGAATCATGTTGGGGAAAATTTAGTTATTGGAAATTATTTGGCACAAATTATGCCTCACTGGTCCACTAAATCTGTCTATTTCAATATTCTTGATTCATTAAACAAATACTACTTGAGAGTATACCAAATTTATAAACTGATCCAGTGAATAGAGCATATCTAAATAAGATAACATCAGGCATGCAAATCTGGTCTAAAGAATAACTACAGGTACCAGAAGATTGAAGAAAAAAGTTGAAAAATAGTAACTGGTTCAGTGAAATAAACAGCAACTCATTGAAGCATTAAATTAGTATTACCAAATATAGTGACTCAGTCATTACATTAGCAATTGGTATAAGGACAGAAATTGGTGCAAGACAAGGGTTTCAGAGAAACCTGGAAGTGTTTTAAAGAATGACTTACTCCTTAATCTTTTTGACTCTTTGGAGGATCTTCAGGGAGAAACTAAAACCTTGGATATAGTTAGCTCAAGAGGTTGATTTGATCCAATTTATGGCTCTATATATCATTTACAAAACTCTCAACAAAGGGTGTGGCCCACTGGAGATCTTCAGTAAAAACAGATCCCTTAACCTTAAATTTAGAAGACAAAATAGAGCAGAACCATATCAACTGCAATTGTGAATCGTAAACCCCCTTTCTATAGTGATATCAAATAAATTTTTGTAACACGATTGTTTTATAATAAGATTCTTATTTCTTTTATTAAAATAATAAAAATCAAATTGTGGGGTACAGAGTTGAATATCAGCATTTGTATACAATATGTGATGATCAAATCAGGATTATTAGCATATTCATCATTACAAAACATTATTTTATAATAAGATTATGAGGACAACAATGGTTCTATGTGTGTTTTCTCTATAAAATGAGATTTTGTGATGTATTCAATTTTGCATTGATTTGGTTGAAAGTTTCTCTTCGTTGTGATTGCATTGGATTTATTAATAAGTTTGGGAAAGTTAATATTTTATTAATATTAATATAGTATTGTTATATCACACATAATGATGGCATAACTATTTTGTTCACTTTGTTAAAATTAATTCACCGTTCTAATTCTAAAGTTAAGTTTTATTACGAGTTCAAATTTTGGTGCATTTCTGTAACTTTGATATATTTCTATGGCTCAGTTTTTTCATGACATAGACATATATTAGTATGTCTAATTATAACCATCATTACAATATAATTAACTATAAATAGTATATAATACAATTGATTATATTAGCACAATCAATTAAAATCTGCATTGATCCTACATTTCAAATTTTAAAAATTTATCTTAGAGAATATAAAGAATGATAATTCTCATTTCAGTATTTTTTATATTAATAAAATATAAGTACCTGGAGATCACCTAATTATTCAACATAACAGGATAATTAAATATATTACAATGCAGCTATATAGCAGAATATTATGAAGTTGATAAAATGAATGAGGTAGATGTGAATGTACTGATATGTCATATGGTAAAAAAAAATGTAAGTTGCAAAATGGTATGAATTCTATGCTCTCCTAAAAACATCCCTGTTAGACATATGTTTACCTCCACCCACTAAATTATTAATCTTAAAAGCCTCCTAAACTATAGGATCAGAAGAAATATTTTACTTTTTAATTGGTATGTGATGAAACATTTTTCTTTTTTCCTGTTAATCAGATAATATTTTGAAATTCTTTTTAAATGAAAAATTGAAGAAATTAATGGGCAGTTATTAGTTGTTGAAGTTATACAATTAAATTATTTCATTGAGGGGAAAAATGATTCTTAATCAAGATTAAGTACATAATCAGTGGTAAGGGTGTGGTTTGAATTCTGATATAATGCGAATACAATGTCATTGTTCTATTGCTTCAGTAGTTAATTGATTTTAACAAAGAGATATAAAAATTTTTCCGTGAATGTAAGTTTTCTTAAATTTTGTGACAAAGTATTTGAAAATATGTTAAGAACACTGAAAGATTTAAGATTTTACCTTCTTTTTAAGCTAACAAGTTAGCCTGCCATAGTTTTTTAAGTATGCCATCAGAAGACACAAGACTCCTGGGTGACAGCAAAGTACTTTCTCACATAGCAAGCGATGTGAAGATCATATTTGTACTGGTTCCTCTTACCCCTCAAGTCCCAAGAGGCAATGCAAATGGGCCCTGATAAGCGCCTGCACTCACAGTAGGTTACAGTGGAGCGCAGAACCCTTAAGCTTCGGAAATTCAAATATTTTGTAATGAGCAATAAGCACGCCTGTCATTTGCTCTGAAAGGAGACACTATCTCTGTTTTCCAAGATTGTTGCTAAACAAGCATCCCTGAAAAGATAGCCTGGAACAAAGGGCCATTCATACAACTACTTATAAAATGTGCAGAAATGTAAGAGATCCATTGAGAATTGCCCCTAACAATATCCACTTCTTGTTGCTATAACATCCCGGGACTGGAAAAATTTTTCCATGAGTATGCCACCTTGTCAGGCACTCTGATTAATCTAATGGACAGAGACTGAGAACTTCAGCAGTCTCATTCAGAATTTAGCTAAGGTTATGTCAACGGGACTCCAAGCAGTAGGATAGGGCCAACTTGCATTATTTGTCTCAACCATGCCTATAAATGTCCCGATTAAAACAGTCCAAAAAATCCATAAGCTATCAGAGTCTAACTTAAAATTCCAGGTGGATTTCTCTACCTAATTGGCATTTCGGTATTGACATTTTCTCTTGGCTAAAGCATTCATCGTAGTACAGTATGATGTGTTAGTAATTGCACAGTCTTCCTTTGATCCTCAAAGAGAAAACCTAAGGCAATCCTACCATAAACAACTGCCCTGTTTAGTGAGCTGAGTCTGAGATGCATGCCTGCCAGAGCTGAGGTGGCATCATTGAACTCTTCAGCTAAAATTATGGATAAAATTCATATGACTCCCATTGTAGAAAAAACGGCTTGCAAATTGTCTACAGATAACAAGTCAGTTCCCCACCCCTACCCCAAGAAACTCCCCTAAGTGACCAATAGTGACCTAATTTAGGAGAGGTTGCTCCAGTTGTTTGAGGACTATATGATCTACATGTCATGTTTTCTTAAGCAATTACAGGTCTATTATGACCATCATTAAGGTTCACATCACTGTTTGGGGGCTGGAGATACTTTTTGGCTTCCACACAAAAAGTATAGTTCCAGGCATGTGCATTGTGCCCCCTGAAAGGAAGTGTTATTTATAATTGCTGGATTCCTCCAAATGGGACTGTACTCACCAACCTGTTAGGCAGAGGTAAAAGGTCGATGGAATCTCCAATGGTGTCTCCCATCCTGCTGGAAGGTCTTAGAGTTCCCAGTTCAGTAAGAATAATTGAATCTTCTCTGTTCTTCAGGACTATCCAAGAGAAGTCAATCCAACCTGTCCTTTATCCATTCCAACAGCCAGATGGTATTTGCCATAGGATAGGGTGACATTCAATATGATGACTAAGCCATGGTATATTAGTTTTATTTGGCAACATAACAAATGTCCACAAACTTAGCATCTTAAAACAACACACATTTACTATCTCATGTTTTCTGTATGTCCAAAGTCTGGACACAGTTTATCTTTTTCCACTTCAGGATCTCAAAGGCTGCAGTTCAGGTGCTGTCCAGGTCTGAGGTCATATTACAGGCCTGACTAGGGAAAAGATCCAGTTTTAAGCCCATTTTTGTTGTAGGTAAAATTCATTTTCTTGTGGCTGTACAACTGAGGTACTTGTTGTTATTATTATTATTTTTTTTTTCCTTCTTTTTGTCTTTTTTCGTGACCGGCAACAGATCGCAACCCTTAGTGTCACGCCCGTACCGGACCGGGACCGGCAACGGGATCGCAACCCTCGGTGCTGCTCCCGCACCTCGCTCAGCCAGTGAGCGGGAACCGGTCTGTATGTGGGATCCGAACCCTCGGCGGGAGCGCCGCTGCGCTCCCAAGCGGCGCACTGTAGCGGTGCACCACCGGGCCGGCCCCTGAGGTACTTGTTGGCTGGGGCAATTCCTTACCATGTGGCCCTCTCACATGGTGGCATAGTTCTTAGCCAGGAAAGGGATTTTTCTCTCATCCATGTTAGAAAAACAGTGTCTTAACATATCTCTATATAGGAGAGTAACATAATCACAGAGTGATAGCCCATCACCACTGCCACATAACATAACCTGATCAAGGGAGAGACATCCCATCACTTTGCCATATCCTATTGTTTAGATATGAGTCAACATCCCATCACTTTGCCATGTCCTATTGTTTAGTTATGAGTCACAGATCCCATCCCATTCAAGCAGAGGGAAAGTTTAGAACAACACCAGCTGAGGGGAGTTAAAAGAGGCCAATTTAGAATTCTGCCTACTAAAGAGCTGCCTGGATGAGGGTGGAGGAAAGAAATTCAGAAGTAATGACTTGTTTTGTGGTGGAGGTTTAGAAGCTGATACCATCTTCTATGTTAGATCATCTTCCCAGTAAGGCTGAGGGAAATGATGACCAAATTTTGGTTAGAGCAATCTGATGGGGTGAAGAAAGCCAGCAGTTAGTTAAATTTAAAGTATTTGCATTAGTTTGGGGAGATAGGCCACTGTCTTTTTCTTTGTGAGGAGGGCTCTAGGGTTAGCTCTGAAAACCAAAATGTAATTTGTTTTGTCACTAGGACTTCAAGGGCCCAACATATTCTCTGTAAGGGGAGAGGTTGGTTGGTCCCATGCCGCCACTGCCACAGAATCAGTTTCCCACTTCAGAAACTATAAGTACAACTGTTTTCCCCAATTATTCTCCTTGTACACAGACCTTTCATCCAGAAGGTTTGGAAGCAAGAGATGCAAGGGAAATTTTATAAAACTAACAGAAATCTATTATGTACCTTACCTGGGTCAGTGTGGGGGATGCAGAAAGCAATGTGCTCAACCCACTACCTTTTTCATTGCCCTCCAGCTATTACCAGGAATGAGAGGACACAACCATTTTCTGGGTACAGCTACATTCAATGACAAAACTGTATTACTAAGGCATTTAGGCCAAGAAGAGATGACACATGTAGAGTCATAAATATTTTTGAGTGGTATTGAGGAGACCATTTCAACACTCAGCAGTACCACAACCTGTGTATTGTAGGGATTGTAGAAGGCCGGTCAAAGTAATATCAGCCCATGGTTGAGTGGCTTTTGCAATGAACTGAGCACTATTGTCAGCAAATGTTCTTGAAAGTAAACAACAGTATGCTGGTAAATTTCAAGGGCCACAGTGGTATAGAGATAATCAGCTGATTGGATTGGAACTGCAACACTGTTACTGGGAAAAAATGTAGACACAGAGTTCCCTTCAGTGATGATGGATATCTTGCTACATCTGTAATGAGGGTGGACCAAGCAGCAATGGTTAACACAATCTGGTTAGTGCAGGAGCCGTCATTATTTCAGCTTATGTCAGTCTCATCAAAGAACAAGCCCTTATTGTGGGTAACAAATAGAGACTGTTTAGATTTTTAGGGCTGTTATAACAAATTACCACCAACTTGGTGGTTTAAAACAACAGAAATTTATTCTCACAGATCGAGAGGCCAGAAGTCTGAAGTCAAGATGTCAGCAGGATTGGTTCTTACTGGAGGCTCTGAGGGAAGACTTGCTCCAGGCCTCAATCCCAGCTTCTAGTGGCTGCAGGCAATTGTTGGTGTTCTTTAGTTTACAGATCTATCACTTTAGTCTCTGCTTGGGCCTTCGTGTCATCTTCCTTTTTGGGTCTCTCCTGTGCTGGTATGTCTCAGATTGCCCTCTCCTTTTTCTTATAAGAACACCAATTATTGAATTTAGGGTCCATCCTAAATCCAAAACAATCTCGCAAGATCCTTCACTTAATCACAGCTGCAAAGCATCTATTTCCAAATAAGATCACATTTACAGATGTCAGTGGTTAGTACTTGGATATATCATTTTTAGGGCCACTATTTAACCCATTACAGTGGCCCACATACTTCAATGAGAAGCAACAGTTTATTTCCACAGTTCATGGCCTCAAAGAGATATGCTTTAATCTGCCACTTTAATTTTTAACTGGGGTCAGGTTAGAGGGACAAAAAGAAACAGGATACAAAAGGAGAGTGATTCTGAGTTATGAAGCAAAGTTTTGCTTTTCAATCCACTATTGCTCATGGCTCAACCAAAAGAATTTCTCATGTTTTCAAGGAACTCATCCAAAGCTCTATATTGAATTGCAAGGTTCTCATTGAAGACAACATTTGTTTCAACTTTGGGACACCTTAGTTTAGTTGCCATGGCCCCATAGCCTTTTAGCTAGGGCCATGGAGCTTGCTGTCATAGTAATACCCCTGCCTCAACACTCCCTTAGTTCTCAGAGAAGAATACACAATGAACAAGGCACGATTTGGACAGCTTATTCTAAAACTGTTATCTTTCATTGTTCAGCTTCCAAATACTTTTTTCTGTTCATTAACAGGCAGATCAGGAGAGGTACTTATTCCTTCTGCCTTTCCCCTACTAAGGCAAGAACATTCACTACCACATCCCAGGGAGTCATCTTGTATTCTGTATCCTAGTTCTTTCTCTTTTAGAAGACATTTCTGTCAACATTGCATGCTCATTGCCAAACTGTCTGGAACTGTGAAAAGTCTGAGATCATACCTTACCTGCAATCTAACAAGTTAGCCTGCCACAGTTTTAGGGATGCTGACAGAGACTGCTGGGCAGAGACAAGGGCCTTTTTACTCACATCACAGAAAGTGCCACAGCCATTGGTGCATTTTACCCTTGGGGTGATGTAGATGGGCTCAGATTGGTGCTTTCACAAGCAATGGTTTTTACCACAAGAGAGAAACCATGAGCTTTGGGATCCCGGATCTTTCATAATGGGGAATAACTATGTCTGCCTTTTGCTCCAGAGGGAGACACCATCTCTGTCTTCCAAGGCTGCTTGTTGTACAAATATCCTTCAAAAGACAGCACAGAGCACAGGGCAGTCACTGCTTCTGTTCACAAGACAAACAGAAGCAGGAGAGATTCGTGTAGAATTGTCTTTCAACAAGTCCAAGGCATTCAATTTAAGGCCATCTCTTATGCATTGTAATTTGTGGAAGTATCATTTATATTGTTGCATGGTATCTTGAAATCAAACACGTTTACAACAAAATTAAATGTTTAATACTAGCCCAAGTCATTGATCTGTCATGGTAGTTTAATACCAAATGCTAATCTTTTGCAGGGTGAAATAAATGTGATTTTATTAAGATCACTCACACAGCATTAATCCACAGGGGGAAATGATTTTAAATTTTTCTTTCAAATTATGTTTATGATATATGATATATAAATATTAACATTTACATACTGAATTTTTTAAATTTATAGAGGCTTTGGATTTTGCTGCATAAAGTTATAAAATTTTAAATGACAAATTGATTCAATAGAAGTTTAAAAAAAACAAAATAAAAAGCATGTATTTGATAAAGAACTGACATACCTTTCCCAAACAATCATATTTTTAGCCTCAATAAAATATAAATTTGAAACTGAAACTCAAGTGTAATGTTATCTTTGGCACATATTTATTTTGATAGTAGAGTATGTTTCCTAAAACAAACAAAACCACATGCAGAAATTTTTCGATGAAAAATATTAACCAAGAAAACTGGCATTTAATGTTTACTAACTGAATATATGCAAGAAGAAGCTACTGAACACTTAAGACTATTAAGAGAGAATTTATGAATCAGGTAAAAATTGAACTACATTACCTCTTAGTATATATATATATATGTGCATAGAGTTAACTCCTTTTTAATTTTATGATTCTAGCAGGAAGCTTAATATCTATTTTATTGGTAAGGTGTTAGCTAAATATCCAATGGTATTCAATTTCGAAAACTGTCCCACAGAATTGTTAACTTAGATCACATGGGACTCCAATACTATGGGGATATTCTCTCTAGAGGTTTTAATTAAAACAACACTAATCATAGAGTTTTAAGAAATTTAACAAAAATGATAAAATTGTAATACAGGATTCGAGGAAACATATTTTACATGCTAATAATTATGAATTATTTTGTAACCTCAACAGGTTAGTTAATATAAAACAGAGTTTTTTTTAAAAATCAGACTAAAATATTTCCATAGATAATTTCTCTTTGTATTCTTCACAAAATTTATCTTCAGTTTTGCATTTTTCTGTCATCTTCGCAATGATGGATTTGTGTTGATCTCAGGTATACCTGTACTTTTATTGTTAGTATGCAGACTGTCGTTTCAAGAGTGTATGTACTTTTTAGCAATGATCTAAAGGTTGCAAGCTCGGGAGGGCACTTGTGAAGAGTGTGGGCACTCATGCACACACACACACACACACACACACACACACACACACACACACACACGGTCGTATTGCTTTCGGCAGTGTTGTGAACACCACATATGTATTAGAAGTGATTTAGGTTAATGGCAACAATCCTCCTGTACCAACATTGCGGGTCTTTCAGTTTTCAGAAAACTTATTTCTACCAAAGGTCATTTGTTTTCTTAGCCATGAGATATTTTTGATTTTATTTTTGCCAAATATATGCCCCTTTTCAATACAATATCATTTTACAAAGTAATAAGTGTTGTGTAGTCCTTCAGGTGGTGGTGGTTGTTTTTGTTTTGCTCTTCCTACTACATGCTAAAGCATGATTTTGTGGACTTTATATGGATTTTATTTCTTTATTCTGTGGAATAATGTATTTGTTTTAAATGTCAAATAAGCATCTCTCATGAACTTTGAGCACACAAACCACTTAAACAATAGACCTTTCCTTGAAGCATTTATGCTTGTGCCCATTTTCACCTTAAGGCTTGTTTCCCCATTACTATGTGAATATCATGGTCTCATGAAGGACTGTTTTCATGTTTCTCACTTCAATGGTATAAAGCAGGTACTGTGTTAAAGTGTAGACTGCAATGTCTGTGCTATGAATATTTATATATTTTGACAGTTAGGAAGAATATTCCTTTTCGTACTATAACCCCTAGCAGTAAGTTTTAGTTGATGTGTTTCTAAAAATGGAGCAATTCATTTATAGGATGTCACTTTGGGCTTAAGGGACACATGACCTACTTTTTCACAGGCATACAATTCAGTTGTCTTATTTCTAGTACATGAATTATGCTTAGAAGCTTGTGGAGTCAAAAAGTGCTTTAATGCCTTCTGTTTGTACATTTATTTATCCCTAGGTAGCCACATTCACAGAACTGGAAAGGGTATCAAGAAATTGCAGAACTTATATGGAAAATAACATCTTAAATATACAAAATAGTCTTTTCCTTGTTAGGATCTCCAGAAACAAAAGAACCTGCAAATTATTTTAGAAATTTCCTTAAGTTGCATAAACATATCAGAGAGTTCTTTTGGTTTCATGTAAATCTTACCTCTCTAGTTTAATTTTTTTCTTACATCTTGAGAAAAATGGGGTTCTTGTCATCCTTCTTATTATTTATCCAAAACAGAGCAACAATATGACCCATAAATCTTCTCTTCATTTCTGATGATTGAAGGTGCTCTAATATCTTTTTCTATTCTTTGAGTCATAGGATTGGAAATTTGACGAGAGCCAGTGAGTTAGTTTGTTTTGTGCTGCTATAAAAGAATGCCACAGACCGGGTAATTTATAAAGAAAAGACTTTTTTTCTTGCAATTCTAGAGGCAGGGAAGTCCAAGATCAAGGTGCCTGCAGGTTCAGTTCTCTGGTGAGGGCTGCATCTTCCCAAGGGGAGGGAAGCTGTGCTGTCATAGGGGAATGTGGAAGGACAAAAGCTAAAGGCTGCATGAAGCCTCTTTTCTAAGGGCCTTGATCCTATTCATGAGGGGAGGATCTCTCATGACCTAATCACCTCTTGAATACCCCACCTCGGAATACTATCACATCAGCCATTAAGTTTCAACACCTGAATTTTGGAGGGGACACATTCAAATCATAGAAGTCATGAGTATTCAAAGAAAATAAATAAATAGGTCACATAACTTATAAAGGTTTGCAAACATTACTGTAAGTTTTGTGGATCTTGAATTTAACTTGTGTCCACTCATACTCTCTAGTTAAAGTTCAAGGCTGTATTGCCAGGGCTTTTATTTGTTTTTATTGAGGTAAAAATTATAAAATGTTAAATGCATCTATAGTAATGCATATATAATAAATATTGACAAATTAATATACCTGCAGAATCAATACTCCATCAAGATATAGAATATTTCCATTAAGGCAGAAAGTTTCCTCATACCAAATTCCTGTCAATCCCTACCCACATAGGCAGCCACTGTTTTGACCTCAAACACAATGGAATAGCTTTTTCTCTTTTGATGGTAATGTAAATGAGGTCATATATAGTACTTCCTCTTTGGGGTTTGACTCTTTTTTTCTCTATTTTCCCTATTTTTATGTACAAACTGTCTTAAAAATTCATCCATGTTGTGCATATCACTAGTTTGTTCTTTTTTTAGCTAAACAAGTATTCCATTGTGTGAATATAACAGTCAATCCATTTTCCTATTGAAAAACATTTTAGTTCTTTTAAGTGCTTGGCTATTATAAATAAAATAGTTATAAAAGTTCTTATTGGGCCGGCCCGGTGGCGCACTGCTACAGTGCGCCGCTTGGGAGCACGGCGGCGCTCCCGCCGAGGGTTCGGATCCCACATACAGACCGGTTCCCGCTCACTGGCTGAGCGAGGTGCGGGTGCAACACTGAGGGTTGCGATCCGTTGCCAGACACGAAAAAAAAAGACAAAAAGGAAAAAAAAAACAAAAGTTCTTATTAATGTCATTTTATGTTTCATGGGTATATAGCCAGGAGTGGAATTTCTGGGTCATAGAGTAGTTATTAAGTTTAATTTTTTTTAAAAAGGCCAAACAATTATCTAAAGGAGGTTGTACTATTTTATATTGTCATCATGAATTGATTAAAGTTCCAATTACTCTACATTCTCACCAATATTTGCTATTGTCAATATTTATGATTTTGGAAATTCTAGTGATGAAATGGTATATCATTATGGTTCAATTTTCATTAACCTGGTGAGTGATTTTCAACATATTTTCATGTGAAGTGTCTGTTTAAGTTTTTCTCCATTATTTTTAATGGATTATTTGTCTTTTTTACTATTAAATTAATATCCAGAATATAAAAGGAATGCAAACATCTGTACAGTAAGAAAACAAATAATCCAACTAAAAAATGGGCAAAAGAGATGAATAGACACTTTTCATAGGAAGACATACACATGGCCAACAGGTACATGAAAAAATGCTCAGCATCACTAGTCATCAGAGAAATGCAAATCAAAAAAATGCTCAGCATCACTAGTCATCAGAGAAATGCAAATCAAAACCACATTGAGGTATCATCTAACCTCAGTTAGACTGGCCATTATTAAAAAGACCAAGAATAACAAATGCTGGTGAGGATGTGGGGAAAGGGAAACTCGTCTGCATGGTCGGTGGGACTGTAAATTAGCACAGAAATTACAGAAAACAGTATGGAGGTTTCTCAAACAACTACAGATAGAGCTACCATATGATTCAGCAATCCCACTACTGGGCATATATCCAAAGGGATGGAAATCACCGTATTAAAGGGATACCTGCACTCCTGTATTCATTGCAGCTCTATTTACAATAGCCAAAATATGGAATCAACTTAAGTGTCCTTTGATGTATGACTGGATAATGAAAATGTGGTATGTATACACAATGGCATACTACTCAGCCATAAAAAAGAATGAAATTGTACCATTTGCAGCAACATGGATAAGTCTGGAGAAAATTTGTTAAGTAAAATAAGCCAGACAAAGAAACAGAAATACCACATATTCTGACTCATAACTGGCTGCTAGGAAGGAAGGGAGGGAAGGAGAGAAGAGGGAAGGAATGAAGGAAAAAAAGAAAGAAAAGACCACAGTAGTACATAGAACTTTCAGAAGGAGAGAACAAACCTAAGGATATTAGAGATTGGGGGGAGGGAGGGAGTGGGTTTGGAAGTAATAGGTTGGGCAAAGGGCATAAAGAAATATCATGATTCGTAAGAATGAATGTGCTAATATTAAATGAAACAATTTAAAATAAAAATATGAACATTGGAAGTTATTTATATATTTTGGACACAAGTTCTTTATCAGACACATTACTGGCAATATTTTCTTCCAGTATGACTTACCTATTTATTCATTCAATGCTATTTCTGAGGAAGAGAAGTTTTTAAATTGTTGAAATTTAATCTACTGAGTTTTTTTATGGTTAGTGCTTTTTGTGTTCTACACAAGGCAGATTTACTTACCCCCAAATAACAACTATCTCTTTATTTTCAAAATCTATTTATTCACATAATTTTGCATTTTCATGTAAATTTTGGAGTTAGTCTGCAAATTTCTACCCTTACCCCCCCGCCAAAAAAAAAAAAAGCCTGCCAGAATTCTGATTAAGATGCAGTTAACCTCTACACCAACTTGTGAACTATGGATATAATATTGAGTCTTTCTGTGTATGAAGTTTCATGCCTCTAATTAAAATTCTTTAGTTTCTGTGAGGAAGATTTCTTGCTGTCAGTGTAGAAGTTTTGCAAACTTTCATTAGATTTATTCCTAATTTTTTTGATACAGGGTGATGAAATTTTTAAAAATATTTTATTTTCTTCCAAATTTTTGCTAGTTTATAAAATATAATTGATTTATCTTTTCCTGACCTTGTGTCCTGTACCTGGCTAAATTCACTTTTGGTTCTTTCTTTTAACTTTGCATACTTCATAGGATTCTGTAGGTAGACAGTAATGACATTTTCCTATAGTGACAGTCATATTTTTTCCTTTCCAACTATCCATTTATCTGTCTGTCTCTATCTTGTTTTATTAAATCAGCTGAAATTCGAAAATAATGTGTAGTAAACCTAGTTAAAGTGAGCATACTTGCTTTTTTGTGTTAGCAAAGTGTTCAATATTTCACCATTAAGTATAATGTCAGCTGCAGGTTTTCCTTAATTTTGTCAGATTCTGGAAATTTTATTCTATTGTTAGTTATTTGAGAGCTTTTATTTTATCATGAATGGGTATTGATTTTGGTAAAATATTATTTAGACATCTATCAAATTTATCATATTGCTTCAAGTTCCTTTAGAGTGATTTACATTAATAGACTAATAAATGTTTATCTGAACTTGCGTGTCTTGAATAAGCTTCACGTGGCCATATGATTATGATCATTTTTATATATTGCTGGACTCAGTTTGAAAATTTTTATAAAAAATTTTTGTTTCTGTGTTCATGAGGCATATTTGTCAGTAATTTTCTTCTCTTGTAATGCATTTGACAGGTTTTTCCTTCAAGGTTTAGACAGCCTCATAAAATTAATTTGGAGAGTTCTCTCCTCTGACACTTTCTGAAAGAATTTGGACAAAAGCAGTATTATTCTTTATATAAATATGTGATAGAATTCATTAAACAAAACATCTTTGCCTAAATTTACTTTTTGAGAAAGTTTTGGGTCATAATCCAATGTGTAACATTGGTGTATTTCTATGCAAATTCTGTTTGTTTAAGTTTAAGTATTTTGTGTTCTTCAAGCAATTTGTTCACTTATTCTAAATTTTTGTATTAATTGGCATAAGGTTGTTTTAATATTGCATTATTACATTTTCATTGATAGTGGAATAGTGTGGTAATGTCTCCTCTTTTATTTCTAACATCGGTAATGTGTGTATTTTCTCTTTTGTTTTCTTATTCAGTCTATAGGGGCTTATTACTTCCATTAGTCTTTTCGAAGAATCAACTTTGGCCTTGTTAATTTTCTATATTGTTTGTTTTCTATGTTATTGATTTTTGCACTTATCTTTGCACTTATTATTTTCTTTATTCTACTTACATTATTTTTGTTTATTTTTTTCCCAGCTTCTTAAGGAAGGTTATTAGTTTATTGATTTTTAAACCTTTCTTCTATTTTAATATAAGAATTTAAGCTCCACAATTGTTCCAAAAGTTGCTTTTGCTGTGTTCCACAAACTTTAATTTTCCTGTTGTTAATTTATGTTGAAATGCTTTCTAACTTATCTTCTATTTTTTTCTTTAACCCAAAGATTCTTTTAGAAATATATTACTTAATATTCAAATATTGGCTATATTAAGAAATATATTACTTAATATTTGAAAATTTGAAAATATTCAAATTTTCTTGATATTTTCTGATGATAAATACTTAATTATATATGATGTAGTCAGTAGTATCCTCTGCAATATTTAAATATATTGAAATTTATTGTGATTTATGATGCAGTATAGTGTCTGTCATAATAAAGGTCCCATCTGCTCTTGACATTTGAAATGTGTGTTCTGCAGTTATTGGGTACAATATTCTTTCAGTATCAGTTGTGTTAAGTTGGTTGATGATGTTCAAATTTTTCTTCTCCGTGTCCATTGTGCTATTATTGTCATGTATTTTACATTAAATAAACTTCAAAATATATTATTTTTGGTTTAAAAAGTTTTATTTTATGAAATTAACAAGAAAAATAATCTTTTATATTTCTTATATATTTACTTTTTCTGGTACCCGGTGTCTTCTCATAGATCTGAATTTCCATGCTTGACCATTTCTTATAGTACAGGTAGACAGACGAGTGAGAAATTCTCTCACGTTTTCTTACCTAAAAATATTTCATTTTAGCCTTACACAAACACATAAAGTTTTTTTTTTTTTTTTTTTTTTTGTATTTATGTGGTTTCTTTCACTTTCTTTTGTTTAATTAAATTTTGAGTAGCAAAATTTTGCAGCCATCAGATGTTGGGATTATTTGTTTATGTGACTATTTCAAGCATTTCCTAAAGCAAACAATAGTGAAAAATACAATAAAGCCATTATTTTGAGTATTATTTTAAATTACAACTAATACACATTTAACCTTGATAAGTAGACAGTTCTAAATATTCCTTGTCTGCTTAGAATAATAATGCAACTTTCCTCAGACATTTGAATGGCCTCTTAAATGCATTAAAATTAGGATACCACAGGACACAAATTCATTCACTCTATGCCAGGTACAAGATTTTTTTTTCTTCTGAATTTTATTGTATAGTAAACATACATTGTAAACATCGATATTTTCCCGTGGTCTCCAAGTTTATATAGCTTTATAGGAGGATCCTTATATATTGCATATACTTTTAGCTTGCTGATCGCACTTATAAATTGAGCACAGATGATATCTTTGTTATGACATATCTGTCTTCTCATGAAATCCAAAAGGGTGTGATTTCTCACAAGTCACTAACTCCAGACATGACACACAGGAGCACAAAATCATACCAAATGAGTTAACGAACAATTATCAGACCCACTGGCAAAGCCAAATTCAATATTTGCTTTTAACTTCTCCTACGGTTTAACCTAGTGCTTACAGCATCAATTTCTTTCTTTCTTTCTTTTTTTTTTTAAAGATGACCGGTAAGGGGATCTTAACCCTTGACTTGGTGTTGTCAGCACCATGCTCACCCAGTGAGCTAACCGGCCATCCCTATGTGGGATCCAAACCCTTGGCCTTGGTGTTATCAGCACCGCACTCTCCCGAGTGAGCCACAGGGCCGGCCCCCATACAGCATCAATTTCTTTCATGTGCTTGGATGAGGTGTCTAGAAAGCCAACATGGTAGTGGAGAATTGATCTTAAATAAGCCACCTTGAGCAAAGCTGTCTCTTCTAGATCGACTCAAAGGGCATTCCAGCCTCTTTCATGGTGAAGGTATTTTATCATGCTGAGTCAAATAATAAATGTTGTCTGCCTCATAATTTATTCTAGATACTTTCCAAGTCAATTTCTCTACACTTTCATTTTTCCTTGGATGTTCTGAAAGGGCCACATTTCAGCTTTTTGGCTATGCTTAAATATTTTCTTCTTAAATTTGACCAAAGGAATATGCATTTTTGGTGATAATATCATGACTTTGCCATAGGTCACTAATTTTTTTTTTTTTAATTGTGGTGATTTATTACAATTGACAAGAAATTCAGCTCAAAGTTTCTCTTGCTGACTTCTAGAAGACCCAGACCTGGCCAGATGACAAAAAGGTAGCTCCTTGAATAAAACTATGTAATATTAAAAAATACATTATAAAAATTTTCATCTCTTTCGTTGTCTATAAAATGAACTTTGGAAAAATGGCTACTGATAGATATGCTCATCCAAATTAATTGCTTATCACTGATATATCACTAAATACTAACTCTGTAAAGATACGTGCATTTGGGTTTCATGTCTGGGGTTAACATCAACTAGTTAACTAGTTGGAGGCCTAAAAAATAACAAAAGCATATCAGGATAAATATCAGCAATGGTCCTAAATAGCTTATTTTTTTGTGGGGGGGGGAGGGCTGTTTTTCTATGTAGATTTTAGTTTCTAGCACTGAATATTTAAATGTAGATTTCTAATTAAAATTTTAATTAAATTCTACATAAAAAACCTTATTTTTTTCTTTTAAGAAAATAAGTGTTTTTTTCTTGTCATGTCACAGTCACCATTTGCTAATGTGTCTCTGTTCATGCTGTATACAATATCATCATAATTTGTAATATTTTACATTAAATAAACTTCAAAATATATTATTTTTGGTTTAAAAAGTTTTATTTTATGAAATTAACAAGAAAAATAATCTTTTATATTTCTTATATATTTACTTTTTCTGGTACCCGGTGTCTTCTCCTAGATCTGAATTTCCATGCTTGACCATTTCTTATAGTACAGGTAGACAGACGAGTGAGAAATTCTCTCACGTTTTCTTACCTAAAAATATTTCATTTTAGCCTTACACAAACACATAAAGTTTTTTTTTTTTTTTGTATTTATGTGGTTTCTTTCACTTTCTTTTGTTTAATTAAATTTTGAGTAGCAAAATTTTGCAGCCATCAGATGTTGGGATTATTTGTTTATGTGACTATTTCAAGCATTTCCTAAAGCAAACAATAGTGAAAAATACAATAAAGCCATTATTTTGAGTATTATTTTAAATTACAACTAATACACATTTAACCTTGATAAGTAGACAGTTCTAAATATTCCTTGTCTGCTTAGAATAATAATGCAACTTTCCTCAGACATTTGAATGGCCTCTTAAATGCATTAAAATTAGGATACCACAGGACACAAATTCATTCACTCTATGCCAGGTACAAGATTTTTTTTTCTTCTGAATTTTATTGTATAGTAAACATACATTGTAAACATCGATATTTTCCCGTGGTCTCCAAGTTTATATAGCTTTATAGGAGGATCCTTATATATTGCATATACTTTTAGCTTGCTGATCGCACTTATAAATTGAGCACAGATGATATCTTTGTTATGACATATCTGTCTTCTCATGAAATCCAAAAGGGTGTGATTTCTCACAAGTCACTAACTCCAGACATGACACACAGGAGCACAAAATCGAAAACACTGTGGTGTCCAGGTAGCTTGTCGTGATTATACAGTGGTTAGTCCTCTGCTCTGTGAAGATAAAACACAATATGAAAGTTGTAAGTAATTTTTTGACATTTTTATTTAGAAAATAATAATCTGCTTCAAAAGTAGCAGGATCATGTCAGAATAGTTGGGACAGTGGAAATTTATAAAGATATCTAAACTCTTGGGTATAATATAATTGCATTACAAAATTCAGAGTAATATTAAATTTGCATTTCTCATGAACTGATCTAGAATTTCAATCTGAAATGCTGAGCACAAAGTCACAGAATGAGTTGGACTGAGGAAATGTAGAAATCGCTTTGCAACTAAAACGCAATTGTGGGGATAGGGACAGTATTTATGATATGCAATACGATATTTTGAAAGTCAATGCAAAGGCTATGCAAATAATGTACAGAGGTTTCACTCATTTTATGTTTATATGAAATGTCTGATATATGAGGGTACTTCAAAAAGTTCATGGAAAAGTAGAATTAAAAGGTAATCAGTATTTCCATGAACTTTTAAAAATGTACCCTCATACTCATAAGTGGGAAATTTTATATAACACAAGGGAAGTGATTAAAAATATGTGCTAAATCGTGTTTAAGATAAGTTACTTTACAGTATAAATAACTCTTTTCTTTTTTTTTATTGGTTGTGAATATTCATAAACTACAAAGCTGATTGTCACCCCTCGTGCCCATGCTGTGATGGCCAGATTCATATCGGCAGCATACCCATTACCACAAATTGCATTTGTACCCCATGTCCCTCACCCAATTATCCCCAACCTCTCTCCCCCTCCCCCTTGCCCCCCCCACTCCACTCTGTAGCAAAAGGAATGTTCTCTCCCTCTGCAAGTCCAATGAGCAACTGTGGTCTTTCTTCCTTCCTTCCTTCTCTCTTACCTCCCACATATGAGTAACTACATGCAGTATTTATCTGTCTGTGCTTTGCTTATTTCACTCAACATGAGTTTCTCCAGGCTTATCCATGTTGTTGCAAATGGGAGTATTTCATTCTTGTTTTATGGCAAAGTAGTATTCCATGGTGTATATATACCACTGTTTCCTTATCCAATTATCCCTCAGTGGACATGTAGGTTGGTTCCATGTCTTGGATAGTGTAAGCAGAGCTGCAATGAACATGATAGTGCACGTATCCCTTCAACATGAAGATTTCCATTCCTCTGGGTATATACCCAGAAGTGGGATTGCTGNGGGGGGGGAGGGCTGTTTTTCTATGTAGATTTTAGTTTCTAGCACTGAATATTTAAATGTAGATTTCTAATTAAAATTTTAATTAAATTCTACATAAAAAACCTTATTTTTTTCTTTTAAGAAAATAAGTGTTTTTTTCTTGTCATGTCACAGTCACCATTTGCTAATGTGTCTCTGTTCATGCTGTATACAATATCATCATAATTTGTAATATCATTTTAGGGAATGGTAAGTAATATCCTTCTTTTACAGTTACACTCCAGTCCATTAACTGTATATTTTAAATGGCCCATGTAGCATTCACAAAAGCAATAACATTTGAAAATTTCCATAACACTTGAGGAGTGTTTTTAAGGATAAAACATTTTACCGTGTGGGCTTTTGATTAATCTACTGGTTGTCTATAACTTTAATTGAAGTAGTGAATTATTCAAGAATTTTATTTCTAAAATCATTTTTGTACATGTCTCTGTACTTTCAGATTGTTTTATTTACTGGAAACGTTGATTATCTTGAAACAAGGTAGTTACTCTTAAAACAAAATGATTAACTCTGATTTAAAACTCTCTCATTCCTATAAATGAATCTTGTGCAATCTGCCATAGCTTTATTTTTAAAAATGATATATGCAATTTTTGTGGACTTTTGGTAAAAAGCAAATTGCCAGATCTTGGAATGGAGTACTTTGAATCATCACACTTCTTCTTTTTCTTTTTTTATTCTTTGGGCCTGAGACCTTCTTCTCTTGAAAATATGTTCAGATTTGTTGTGATGTGACACATGGCTACCCCACCTTCCTCTGTTCCATCTGATTTGAAATAAGTGACACTGAAGTGCTCAGTGGCTCAACAACTCCCATGTATCTTGACTGTCAGTTTAAAATGTAGAATGCTTAAATGACAATCATTTTAGAGCAATATCAGCCACCTGATCTAGTTACTCCAGTGCAGCTTCATTTCAGTCACGACTAAAGCAGCTTATTGTTGCCATCACTTGAGCAGTTTAATGTTTGTCACTCAAAGTTGCTAGCCTACATGAAGGAGATGCAGAAATGGGTTAATAAAAATTAGTAGTTCTTTGCATATAGAATGTTTGTTAAGTGCTTTCGGATCAATTCAATACTAATTATATCATGCTTGAAATATTTCTGTGTGGGTTACATTTTACAAGAAAAATCTTAATAATGCATGAGGGCAGTGAGGTTGCAAAGCAAAAAGAGCAAAATTTTATCCATTTTTTTCCAAAACGTTTTAAACAACATTTTACTCTTCTGTGATATCAGATACTCAGTAATGTAATATTGGAAATTTTATTTCTGGTATTACGTGGTGTTCTAGAACTATCTTTTCAAAACTGTACCTGCAAAATTATTGTGTATCACCAGAGAAGTGCTTGAGCTTTGAAAATAAAACACCGCCCGAGGGTTCGGATCCCACATACAGACTGGTTCCCGCTCACTGGCTGAGCGAGGCGNTTAGTAATTTTACAGTTTCAGGTCTTATACTTAAGTCTTTAATCCATTTTGAATTGATTTTAATGTATGGTGAGAGATGTATATCTAGTTTCATTCTTCAACATACAGATATCCAGTTTTCCCAGCACCACTTGTTGAAAAGGCAGTCTTTCCCCCAATGCAAATTTTTGTTGCCTTTGTCGTATATCAGATGGCTGTAAGCCTGAGGGGTGATTTCTGGGTTCTCAGTTCTACTCCTCTGGTCTGAATGTCTATACCAATATGCTGTTTTGGTTATAATAGCTTTGTATTATAATTTGAAGTCAGGTAGTGTTATGCCTCCAGTTTTATTTATTTTTTTCTCAGGATTGCTTTAGCATTCAGGGTCTTTTGTTGTTCTATATGAAGGTTAAGATTGTTTTTTTCCATTTCTGTGAAGAATGTCATTGGTGTTTTGATGGGTATTGCATTGAATCTGTA
>NW_007733291.1:88814-89213 GCF_000696425.1 Galeopterus variegatus | reverse complement strand
TTTCCCTGATGACTAGTGATGAGCATTTCTTCATATATGTGTTGGCCATTTGTATGTCTTCCTTTTAAAAATGTCTATTCAGCTCCTTTGCCCATTTTTTCATTGGGTTATTTGTTTTTTTTACTGTATAATTGCTTGAGGCCCTCGTATATTCTGGATATTAATCCATTGTCAGATGAATAGTTAGCAAAATTTTTCTCCTACAGAGTGGGAGAGTTGTCATCAACAGAGTTGTCATTTCACTCTGTTGATTGTTTCCTTCACTGTGCAGAAGCTTCTCAGTTTGATATAGTCCCATTTGTTTATTTTATCTTTTGTTGCTTGTGCTTTTGGGCTTCTTTTCATAAAGTCTGTGCCCAGACCTAGTTGCTGAAGTGTTTCACCTATATTTTCCCTTAG
>NW_007733291.1:85923-87572 GCF_000696425.1 Galeopterus variegatus | reverse complement strand
TTTTTTCCATTTCTGTGAAGAATGTCATTGGTGTTTTGATGGGTATTGCATTGAATCTGTAGATCACTTTGGAATCACTCTTAAAAAACTAGCCCTATTTTATTTATAAAGTCAATTAATTAGCTCAAATTAAAACATAAAAATATCTCAATTGGAAGTATTAATTAGATTAGTTTAAAATTAATCAAAGTGAAAATATAAACTCTGTAATTGAGAAGAGTAATATTAGTAATTCAAATATGGGAAGTAATTTCATTAGCAGAATAAAAAGTTAAAATTCAAGTGATTTTTTAAAAACTGGTAAAGGACAAGTTAGAATTCTTTTGGAACCCTTGTGACATCACCTCTCCCAAGAAAAAAAGATTTGGAAGTTTTCCATGTACAGTGGATCTCTTTTTTTCCAAATGATTATTTGTTTCTTGCTGATAATCTTTTTTCCATGAGTTCTTATTGGAATTAACCAAGTCTAAAAGTTATGCATTATATAACCTTTTTCACAAGGTATTATTATGTTGTGATGATTAACTCTAAGGGGCTCTCATAAAAATAGTCATTTCTTTTGAGGTTTATATAAATATCAATTCTAAATTGTGTAGTTAGAAGGTGAAAAAAAGTTAAAAGCAACTTTGACATGTAATTTTGCAACCTCAACTTTTGTAATAAATCAAACTAGTCATTTGACTACAATCACATTTGCCCCTTTGGCCATTCATATCATTTTTCCTTCCCACTAGAATACCACTACTTTCCCGCTAAGAATATCCAAATTTATTTTTTCCTTGATCTTTTCACCAACTCTACAACTGTAAGATAGTGAAATACAAAACCCCACATGTTAATAGCTGGGCCTTGAGTTCATTGCATATCTGCTAAATCATTGAGGTGGATTTGATGTTCTCTTGCAAGCACACTTAAAGCATTTTCCTAACATAAAAGCATTTAATTATAAATCTAAATAAAATTGAATGCTGAAATGAAATCAAACTCTGAATATGTGATTTGGCATGGTATTCATCTAAAAAAGAAATGCTAGAGGTGAAAGTATTGTTCAATTTTATTTTAACTAACTTATTGTCATTTTCTATCTTTGAAAACAATATTCACTTTAAGTTCATCCCAGAAATTTAGATTATCATGAACACCTGACAATTTGTAATTGAATGCTTATAGGCTAAAGGGGTTTTGCTCTTCATTTGATGGATTGTGTCATGTTAGAGTCTGGCAGGGCATTTTATTTGACCTTTCTCCTTAACTCCATTCATCTTAAACCCCTTGTCACATGAGTGACGGCTCGTGATGATGTGATGGGAGACAAAGCTTCAAAAGGATGCATCACCTTGTCAGTAAATGCAGATCAAAAGTCCTTTTAAAAAATGTTTAGTGAGTTAAGAGGACAGCTTAGACTAAATTAGGTTGTAATATTGAAAAGAGTAAACTTCAGAGAACAAAAATCACTATTGGAATAACTGTAATAATATTTATAAATCAAAATCAGAGTGATTGTTATGATCGTCCTATAAAATTGGAAAAGTGACAAGTCACAGAATTTGCTTAAGAAAAAGTCATAGTGAAAGAAAACAGTTTATCTAGGGGTGTGTGCGCACACACACATAAACCCACCTTTGTTAAACTTTGGACATTTTTTTTTT
>NW_007733291.1:29085-85395 GCF_000696425.1 Galeopterus variegatus | reverse complement strand
CGGGAACCGGTCTGTATGTGGGATCCGAACCCTCGGCAGGAGCGCCACCGAGCTCCCAAGCGGCGCACTGTAGCAATGCGGTATGTGGGATCCGAACCCTCGGCAGGAGCGCCACCGCGCTCCCAAGTGGCGCACTGTAGCAATGCACCACCGGGCCGGCCCAAACTTTGGACATTTTTAAAGAAATAGTCCTTCTTTAGGGATATCCACCAAAGTTTAATTTATCTGCAGTCCCTCATATTGTTAAGAATTTTGCTGAAACTGAAGATGGGTAGTTTTGTACTCCTTGAGCAGAAATCATTTATCTGCTCACAGAACAGACATCACTGAAGTGAAGAAAGGGGTAGATTTCCTCGTCTTTTGTAGGTCATTCATCTCACATCCAAGACTTTTTATTACAAAGTCCTGAAATATTCTCTGCCTTGTGTGTTTATATCAATAGACAGAGGCCATTCATATTGTAAATTAATGCACTAGTTTCTTATTTTGACAGGATCAGCAGTGATTTAGCAGTAGAATGTGAGCACAAAGTAAAGACATTGACCTGACACATTTTTATCCCTTCCCATGTGAATTTCTTCTATTCATGGAAGAACAGAGAAATATGAAAGACAAAATAGTCACAAGATAGAAATGTATTGTCCTGGAACAGAAATGCAGAAAGCAAAGGGAACTGAGTCCTCTTTGCCACAGACCCTGGAATTGGATAATAGGTTTTTTCTATTATAAGAGCATCCAATTATATATGAGCATGCATATGGATACATACATAGGAAGGTATTTCAAAAAAAATTTATTCATAGGAAAATTAAAATATAATACAAATCCTTTCATGAACTTTTTGAAGATTCTTTGTACATACATTGACAAATATTTTCTTTGATTATTCATATATTTAATTACCATAAGACACAAACTGTGTACAGACCCAACACATAAACAGTTTAATATATCTGAATTAAACACACACAGAAACAAAAAGTATATTTCTATTTTTTCTTTATGGTTGTATTATCTATCTAATTTATATAACAAATTTTGTACTATTCTCTCTTCTTCATAAGGATATGAAATAAGTCTTAATCCAAAGTGGTATAAAAGAATGTTTTATGACAGTTGACGTTAGGACACATTGTGCCCTGTTTCTATAATATCTTTCTTTCGCTAATAATTGATCTTTGTCAAACAATATTTAATGGCATAAATAAATTCCATCAAGAAATGACATTTTTATTCAGTTTCTGTAGAATGTGTGCATCATCTACAAAATCTGTTCTACAGTATAGTATTATCATTATCTTTCTATTGCTTCTAAAACTTAAGTATAATTATATAAATAGTATATATATTTAAGTTATTTTTGTTCTAAATTCTGAAAGCTGAATTTTTCTGCCTCAATAAGTACTTACTTGCCATCAACATTATTTTTTTTTTCCTTTTTGTCTTTTTTTGTGACCAGTAACGGGATCGCAACCCTTGGTGTCGCGCCCATACTGCGACCGGCAACGGGATCACAACCCTCGGTGTCGCGCCCACACCGCGCTCAACCAGTGAGCAGACCAGTCTCTATATGGGATCCGAACCCTCGACGGGAGCGCCGCCACACTCCCAAGCGCTGCACTCTACCGAGTGCGCCACCGGGCCAGCCCATCAACATTATTTTTATTACTACAGTAGGTTTAGAAGATTGTAATTTAAAAATGCAAACTATTACCTCCAAGAGTATACAGAAGAGATGAAGTACTCCCCAATAAATATGTAAAGAAAATATTAATAAGCAAGTTTTTAGAAATTGAAAATATAGCTTTTAAGTCCGGCATTTTGCATCAATAAGATGACTGAGCATCACCCAGGTTTGCAGATCCATCTCCAGTCCACTCCACATCTTCCTGTGACTACCACATGGCTCTGCTCCTATTCATATCCAACATTTTTCAAAAAAATAGAACATTTGCCATTATCCATCCCAAAGCCCTACATAAAGATCACAACCACCTTCATTTCGTAACATAACCTCCACTCCAGGGTGACTCACCCTATCACTAACCACTCTTCTTACTTTCATGCTAATTAGTTACTTACTTAACTTTTGCTTTTTATTACTTAAAAAATCTCTTAAAGATAATTTTAGTTTGACAGTTGTAATAAACTATATAAGTACAATTGAACAATATGTATTCATTTGTATCTTCCTCTTCATAAATGTCTGTTTCAATGCACTTTGTCTATAACCATAATTAATTCTTTTATGCTGCTGTGACATGCATGTCACAATTTACTTACTGATTTTAGAGTTGAGGAACTTTTGACTTATTTTCAGCATTTGCTAATGCAAGGCTACCATGAACACTCTTGTCCATGTCTCGTGGTTCACATATGCATGGATTTTCCTAGGGAATCAATGTAGGAGTGGAATTGCTAGTCACAGACTAAACGTATCTTCAACTTTTCTAATATTACCTACCTGTTTTCCAACATCGTTATACCAATTTAAATGCCAGGTGGAGTTCTTGTTTCTCTACTTCTTTATCAACATTTTGTATTGACAGACCGCTTTTTTTTTTTTTTTTTTGGTTCCCAGTTTGTAAGTGTATAGCAGTATTTCTCTGTGGTTTTAATTTGAAAGTTTTTATTATTATGAGGTTAATCATTATTTAATGTTTTCATTTAGTGGCCATTTGTATTTTCTCTTTTGTAAAGAGCCTGTTCAAATTGTTTGCACACTTTACTAGTAGATTTTTTTTTGTCTTATTGATCCTTAAAACTCTTTTTATAGTCTAGATATTAAGATAACAAGGTTAAAGTTGTGGCAAAAATCTTTTTCCACTGTTTGGCTAATACTTTAGCTTTCTTGATAGTTTATTTTGAAGATAAATATTCTGTATTATGCTACAGCAAATTAATTTTTCTGTGTGGTGAGCACTTTTTTTCTTTGCTTTAGAAGTCTTACCTTATTTGGAAAACATGATATTGTGCTGTTTTATTTTCTAAGACCTTTACAGTGTTGACTTCACATTTAGATCTTTAAGATATTTGGGATTTTATTTATGTTGTATAGAGAGGTCATTTGTTTTTCTATATGGATCTTGTATTATGCCATAAGAATTTTTTGAGATACCCTGTCCTTTTCCACCAATATGCAGTTCTACCTATGTAAAATATTAAGTATCCACGTATACATGGGTCTGTTTATGGTTTATCTTTTCAACTTAGTTGACTTATTAGTTTATTATTTTTTCACTTTAATACTGTTTTATTATTATAGATTTATAATACATATTATTATCAGCTAAGTCAAATTTCTTCCAATCACTCATTCTTCTTTAAAATTTTCTTGGATAATTTTGGCTTATAGATTTTAAAATTCAGATAAAGTTTATAAAATCTGTGAAATTTTATTGAGATGGCTTGAATCCATAGATTTTAGAGTAAATGACATCACTAAAATATTGAATTTTGAATTGGTGAACATTATGTCTTTGTCCATTTATTTAGGCTCTTATAAATAACTGAGTAAAATTTTATAAATTTTTCTATACGTAATTTTAGACATTCATTAAATCTATTTTGATGTGACGTTTGTTCCTAATTCTTTATTGGAATGCCTTTTCCAAGGTCACCATCAGTGACCAAATCCAAGAATATCTTCTATCCTTATTTTACTCAGTGTATCAGCAATATCGAGAGTTAATGAGTACTTCCTAGAGCACTCTCTTTTTTTCTTCCATGACTTTGTGCACTCCACTCCCCCCCCTTTTTTTTTACTATTTTAGATATTTTTTAAGCTGTTTGTTTTGCTAGATATTCTAAGACCTGTTTGTCACATCTGTGCTGTCTATTTAGCTAATTTCTTCCATTCCCATAATTTTATGTCTCTTCTTTTTACCAATACTAAAAAAAAAAAAAAAAAAAAATTAAACAAAATAAATTTAGCAGAGTTTATTTGAGCAAAGAATGATTCATAAATAGGACAGAACTTAGAATGAGGATTCAGAGAAACTCTTACATATTTTATAATCCAATGTAAGAAAGTAAACACATGCCCCTCCCCCCCACACACAATAGGATTTTAAGAAAGAATAACATGGAGATTTTAGTACTATTTTAGGTAAAGCAGGGTAGTCATGGAAGGCCTTTTTGAGTGGCATTTAATCTGGGAACAGAATAAAACATAGAGTATTAAAAAAGAAAGATGGGGAGAGATTTATCAAAAGGAGAAAACATGGGCACACAGCAATATGGGCAGGCAGTATTTATAGATAGAAAAAGGAAATGACCTACAGAAACGGCTTGACTGGTTACAGCTCTACATTAGCCTTATGTGGACATGGAGTGATGAGGCATTTGCCAAATATGGACATGGTCTGATCAGTCTCTGATTGACTGAGACTCACCTAATTATTATAAGAATATAATCTTTAAGTTAGGTTACAGTTTGTTTACATACTAATTTAGGTTGCAGTTCACTTATAGAAATTCAATGTATGGAGGCATCTTTTGACCAAATTTAATTTAACATCAAAAAGATGTAATTTAAAAAATATTTTTCCCCAGACTGTTCTCATAGATCTCCTTCCTAACAAGTTCTTCATATTGATTAGAGTTATCCCAGTATTAACATGCCTATAATTGGACTCTTCATTCCTAAATTAAATAAAATTAAATAAAGAGAAAAATAACCTTTTAAGTTCCAGTAAATTATTCTGACAACTGCCAAATATATAGAGTGGCTAAAATAAATACTATTATTTCATCCTTCTTAAAATATTTTACTGTTTCCCAGTGTTAGGAAATAAATTCAAATTTCTTGACATGACTGCAAGGACTTTATTAGCTGACCCTTACATCTCTATTCATTTTCAACTCTTTTCTCCACTCATTTTCTTTTTAAAAAATTATATTTAACATGTTAAGTTCTTTTCCTCATGATACATTTTGAACATACACGCAAATGTTTTATCCTCTTGCTTATACAAGGAAATTATTTATAGATGATAAGTTTTAATATGCCCAGTTTTTAGAGTTTTAATTTTTATAAATTATTTTCATTTCTATATTCCGTATAATTTCAGGAAAGACGTAAGGAGGATATATTTAAAAATAACACTTTCAATGAAGTCCAAATTAACATTATTTTTATGCCCTTTGAATATCCAAAAATATCTTATTGGATTACATAAAAATGTCATGTGTAAAGTAAAACAGGGTATTGTAGTCTGCTATGACTGCCGTAAGAAAGTATCATAGGCTGGATGACATAAAAACAGAAATTTATTTTCTCACAGTTATGGAAATTCAAAGTCCAAGATCAAGGTACCAGCAATGTTGGATTCTGGTAAGGACTCTCTTCCTGGCTTGCAGATGGCTGCCTTCTCACATGGTCTTTTCTTTGTGTGTGCACACTCCTGATGTCTCATTATTCTTATAAGGACCCTAGTCCTATTAGATAAGGGTCCCACCTTTATGACCTCTTTATCCATAATTACTTCCTTAAAGGCCTAATCTCCAAGTATGGTCACACTGGGAGTCAGAGATCCAACATATGGAATCAGAGGGGGCATAATTCAGTCCATAACACAGGGTATTCAAAATATTAGCACACTCATTTTTTACTTTTGTTGAAAATAATAAATACCTGACAATTTGTAATAAATAGGCACACAGGAAAATTGTTTTTTATATTCTCTAGTAAATTTGGAGAGAGTGGCAGAGCAAGTTGGCAGAAAATGAATAAGGAAACATTGGACTTAAACTACACTCTAAATCACATGGACCTAACAGATATAGACAGAACGCTCCATCTAACAGCTACAGAATACACATTCTTCTCAACTGCACATGGAACACTCTCTAGGATACATCATATGTTAGGTCATAAAACAAGCATTAACAAATTTAAGAAAACTAAAATTATTTCAAGTATCTTTTTTGATCACAATGGTATAAAACTGGTAATCAATAACAAGAGAAACTCTGGAAAATTTACAAATATGTGGAAATTAAACAACATGACCCTGAACAACCAATGGGTCAATAAAGAAATTAAAAAGTTTCTTGAGACAAATGAAAATGGAAACACAATACATCAAAGACTATGGAATACAGCAAAAGCAGTTGGAAGAGGAAAGTTTACAGCAATAAATGTGGACATCAGCTCCATGATAAGATATTATCTCATGCCTGTTAGAATGGCTATTAGCAAAAAGATGGCACATAACAAATGTTGGTGAGAATGTGGAGGACGAAAGCCCTTGAACAGTGTTGGTGGAAATGTAAATTAGCACAGCCATTATGAAGAACAGTGTGGAGGTAGTCCGTATGAACCAGCAATCCCATTACTGGGTATATAACCAAAGGAAATGAAATCAATATATTGAGAGGTATCTGCACTCCCAACTTTACAGTAATAATATTCACAATAGCTACAACACAGAATAAACCTGAATGTCCATCAATGAATAAATATATTAAGAAAATGTTATAAATATATATATATATATACGTACACATACACACACATACACACACATACACACACACACGATGGAATACTATTCAGTCATAAAAAAAGAAATTTTGTCATTTGTGACAACATGGATGAATCTGGAGTACATTATGTTGAGTGAAATAATCCAGGCACAGCAAGACAAATACTACATGATCTCACTCATGTGAAATCTAAAAACGTTGATTTCATGTAAGTAGAAAGTAGAATGGTAGTTACTGGGGCCTGGGGTAGTTGGAAGGTGGGTGAAAGTTATTGAGAAGATATTGGTCAAAGGATAAAAAATTACACTTAGATTGGAATAAGTTCAAGAGACCTATTGTACAACATGGTGATTATAGTTAATAACACATTATATTCTTGAAAAATGCTGAGAGTGGATGTAAAGTGTTCTCACCACAAAAATGATGACTTTGTGAGCTAATGCATATGTTGGTGAACTAGATTTAGTCATTCCACAATGTATGTATACTTAATAAAGCATCATGCTGTACATACTAAATACATACAATTTTATCTGTCAACTTGAAAAAATAAAAAAAATAAAATTGATTATGTAATAGTATTATAACCAATTGAAGATGGAAAACATATAATTATTTTATACACACATACACACCCCATATACACATTTGAGAAACACAATATTTGCAGTTTAGATTTAACTTTCACTATTTCAGTGTTGGATCTAGAACTTCTGTATAGGCAAGGGTTAATTAAAGGCTTCTGTCAAGTAGTATTTGTGTGGTGGGAATGTGTGAGGGTGTGTATCTGTGTCTGTGTGTTTGTGCTTATCGGAGAAGTAATCTGGGGAAGTCACCTTAAATCTGAGTTTGCCTAACAGGCACACTGATTTTGAAAAAATTGCATGTTTATTGGAGGATGGCTGAGTTTGACTAGATTCTCCCAAAACACCTTTGTGCATTTCTAGGTCTAAAGAATGTCAACACATAAAGCACTTTTCTCAACCTTAGCAAAACTTGAAACATCTCTGAAGACTATAAATGATAAAATGTGCTGAACATGCCAGCATTACCAGGAAAAAGAAAAGAAAAAAAAAAAAACTACATTAAAGAAAAACCGAGGTATTTAAAATGTAAATCTATTTTTGTCTGTTTCAATAGAGAGACAGAGTCAGCCTATCTGTGCTTTCCTTTCTCATAGTAGTTATATGGTCATTCCGTACTATTATAATTTTTAGTAGATGATTGTTTTCAAAAGATTAGCTTTGAATACCACAGCAGTTCTTAGCATCTGATAATCATAGCTTTCAAGTTTCTAATCTTACCTTCTCAGCAAAATTTTAATTTTTGCTAGTCCTTGAATATGCTATACAAGCAATACCATGACATATGCCTAATTAGAATTATTTAAAATGCCACAATGCCTACTTGGAAACAATAATTTAATGCCAAACTTAATAATATAGATAAAAAATATGTGTTGTGAAAACACAAAGCACACACACACACACACACACACATTTTTGTGGGGGATATGTTAAGTGCGAACATGCTCGGTCACTAAAGCAACATCAAACTTGAATTGCTGAAACTAGGAAAGGAAACAAAGAAACCCAAAGACCAAAATACATTTTTTGTGTATGTGCTTTTTATACTGTCCATACCTTTTCCTAAGAATCTGCCTTTTTTACACTCCAGGTCTATCACAAGGATTCTTTTTTTTCTCAAAAAGCTACTACTGTTTTCACTGTTTAACAACACCTTTATATATAATATCCCTAAAAACTATTTATTAATCCTGTCACAAAATCTATACTGCATATTAATCTATCTCTTTTCAAATATCCTTCATCAACCATAAAGCTTAACCAAGGCTTCTGTCAAGTAGTATTTGTGTGGTGGGAATGTGTGAGGGTGTGTATCTGTGTCTGTGTGTTTGTGCTTATCGGAGAAGTAATCTGGGGAAGTCACCTTAAATCTGAGTTTGCCTAACAGGCACACTGATTTTGAAAAAATTGCATGTTTATTGGAGGATGGCTGAGTTTGACTAGATTCTCCCAAAACATCTTTGTGCATTTCTAGGTCTAAAGAATGTCAACCCATAAAGCACTTTTCTCAACCTTAGCAAAACTTGAAACATCTCTGAAGACTATAAATGATAAAATGTGCTGAACATGCCAGCATTACCAGGAAAAAGAAAAGAAAAAAAAAAAACTACATTAAAGAAAAACCGAGGTATTTAAAATGTAAATCTATTTTTGTCTGTTTCAATAGAGAGACAGAGTCAGCCTATCTGTGCTTTCCTTTCTCATAGTAGTTATATGGTCATTCCGTACTATTATAATTTTTAGTAGATGATTGTTTTCAAAAGATTAGCTTTGAATACCACAGCAGTTCTTAGCATCTGATAATCATAGCTTTCAAGTTTCTAATCTTACCTTCTCAGCAAAATTTTAATTTTTGCTAGTCCTTGAATATGCTATACAAGCAATACCATGACATATGCCTAATTAGAATTATTTAAAATGCCACAATGCCTACTTGGAAACAATAATTTAATGCCAAACTTAATAATATAGATAAAAAATATGTGTTGTGAAAACACAAAGCACACACACACACACACACACACACACACACATTTTTGTGGGGGATATGGTTAAGTGCGAACATGCTCGGTCACTAAAGCAACATCAAACTTGAATTGCTGAAACTAGGAAAGGAAACAAAGAAACCCAAAGACCAAAATACATTTTTTGTGTATGTGCTTTTTATACTGTCCATACCTTTTCCTAAGAATCTGCCTTTTTTACACTCCAGGTCTATCACAAGGATTCTTTTTTTTCTCAAAAAAGCTACTACTGTTTTCACTGTTTAACAACACCTTTATATATAATATCCCTAAAAACTATTTATTAATCCTGTCACAAAATCTATACTGCATATTAATCTATCTCTTTTCAAATATCCTTCATCAACCATAAAGCTTAACCTTCTTTATTACTAATTTCTAAGTTTCTGTCCTCCTTTGAAATGTTTTAATCATAGGGATTCACATTGCATGGAGCCATTTGGAGACTTGGGAATGGTTAATTATTGAAAATGACCTTTTGAGTTGGGTGACATTATTTTAAGTTAGAAATTATGTTGAAGGATCCAACACTTTTTTCATCACTAAAATAAGTATAAATATATTAATCATTATTTTCATGAGATCAGCTCATGCAAATCACAGTGTATGGCAAATAAACCCTCAATCCAATATTGCTTTGAAAGCATTTCAATACACTTGTTTTCAAAAAATTTGCCACACTGCTTATAAATTCTTTCATGATTTTCGACAATACCTCAACCCCAGAAAGTAAGGAGGGCACACATATTCTCTGTTGTTTGACTTTATAAAAATACAGACAGTGCCCAACTTAACAATGGTTTGACTTAATGATATTTTTACTTTAAGATGGTGTGAAAGTGGTACACATCCAGTAGAAATTGTACTTCGAGTACCCATACAACCAATCTGTTTTCACTTTTAGTATAGTATTCAATAAATTATATGAAATACTTAACACTTTACTATAAAATACGCCTTGTGTTAGGCTAAAGTAAGTATTGTGAGCACATGTAAGGTAGCCTAGGCTAAGATGTGGTGCTCAGTAGGTTAGGTGTATTAAATGCATTTTGACTTATGGTATTTTCAATATATGATGGGTCCCTCCAACTGTAAATATAGTTTAAATTGTGAACCTAATAGTAGAAGTTAAAAATCTCTTATTTAACAAGAGGCACACATATTCTCTGTTGTTTGACTTTATAAAAATACAGACAATGCCCAACTTAACAATGGTTTGACTTAATGATATTTTTACTTTAAGATGGTGTGAAAGTGGTACACATCCAGTAGAAATTGTACTTCGAGTACCCATACAACCAATCTGTTTTCACTTTTAGTATAGTATTCAATAAATTATATGAAATACTTAACACTTTACTATAAAATACGCCTTGTGTTAGGCTAAAGTAAGTATTGTGAGCACATGTAAGGTAGCCTAGGCTAAGATGTGGTGCTCAGTAGGTTAGGTGTATTAAATGCATTTTGACTTATGGTATTTTCAATATATGATGGACTTCTTATGATATTTTCAATTTATGATGGGTCCCTCCAACTGTAAATATAGTTTAAATTGTGAACCTAATAGTAGAAGTTAAAAATCTCTTATTTAACAAGAAAGAATGCAAGATCTGCTAACTCATGCCACCATAAGTAAAACTATGAATGGCTTTCTTAACCTTTTAAAAGATAGTAGTAATCCATTGGTTTTAGGGTCCAAACTGATGACTTGACCTCATCATAAGCTGAGAGGTATCTGTAATACCAGAATATTCTGAATTTTTTTATGTATCATATTAAAATGTGAATGTCAACTTTATTTTTTGCTATACTAGTAAGACCTTGTTGGGTGGCTGGAGGGAAAAAGTAGAGCAAAGGAGTGAGTGAAAAATTATGCCGATTTCATTTAAAACAGTGGTGTATTGCAGCTGTGGAAATGCAACTATATGACTCGTTTTCTGTAAGCGGCCCAAATAGTTCCATTACCACTGTGAATAAACCATTCACCATTGTGGTTAGAGAAATTTATTTTAACAATTTCCATGCTAGGGACTCTCACTAAACAATAATTCTGTGGTGGTGACTTTTTGGTGTGTCTAATTTTCCACAAAACTAAGCTTGAAACTGGCATTTCATGTAATTTAGAAACAAGTATTCAAAATAGAATAATAAAAGATTTACAAGGCTGGTCATTTAAGAAAAATAGAAATCTCTCAAATGTCAAAGGTATATATATATATATATATGTGTGTGTGTGTGTGTGTGTTTATATATATAAAATATTAAATGTATATGGCATATTAAAAAGTACTATAGTTAAGAAATACAAAATAAAATACAAATTACTATAAAGCATATTGATTGAAAATTACATTTTGTCACAGATTACTTTTTTAACTATTAGTTTTCTTCAGTTTTGTTGTTTCAGCATTTCCTATTGCAGGCAAATGGCACTAGCAAAACTTTTTGAATATCTCTAATTTCTTATATATATATGTTATATACCATAGGCATGAAGTAATTACTCTGTGTACATATTTTTTAGATATGTAAGATTAATAAAGAACTCTGGCTTTTAAACTTATATGTTTTTTCTGAGGCAGACAGAAAGGAGATTTTCATTGCAAGGCTGTCTGGAAACTAGTGCAGCCCTCAAAACAGCCTGAGTTTTAGCTGGCCTCAGAGAATATTTACGAAAACTGATGAAATTTCATCATTACAGCTCTGAATGATTGAAGCCAACATATCCAATAAACCTCTATTGAACTTTGTGCTGAGGTTATGAGCATGATGCAGAGATAATTTGGAGTAGGGTGGGAGTATTTTGTTTTGTTCATAATGAGTTTTTGGTAAAAATAAAAAAATGTGCACTTATAAAATAATGGGACTGATTTTCTTTCTAGTCTCATAAAGCTTATAAAACTGCTTATAAAATTACAAAAGAGTTTCCAATATGTTGAACATAGTCAACTTGATGAAGTCAGCATATATCTATTGTTGACAACTTGGAAGAGAACAACATAAAATTGCCATTTTGCTATGCTGATTGGAAAGTTAGTTTTAGTAACATATAGTCACATTTGGTACACGAATGCATAGGTTAGTTTTCTGTCAGTACTATATTAAAACTATACCAATTCTTTTTACCAACACATTTAATATTATAGGATTCCTAACGGAAAATAATTATTAATCATTTTCTTTTTAAATGAGAGGGCAACTCAGTCTGGTACATGTCCTTATGATCATTGAAATATGACAGACAATATGATTTTCTATTTTTATCTAAATGATTCTGTAAAAAAGGAATTTTTTATCAACAATTGTATTATGTTTAATCAATTCTTTTGTTTTAAAAATAATGAAGTTCATTATTAGTGTTCTCAGGGTAAACAAGTGAGTAGCTTTCAAGTGAATAAGTGAATATTTTATGCATGTAAGTAATGAAGAAATAAAAATGGAAATTGAAAAACTATCATATCATATAAGATTATTTTAAAAGTCAGTGCTTGATCATTGTCTAGTCTAGGACCCTTACAATACAATTATAACTACTTAAGTTGTTTGGCATTAAGTTCATTTTTTCTCAATGGTTTAATAAGGTTGTTAGCTCTATCTACTCTACCAAACAGTGAGTTTTTTTTTTTTTAAACAAATGAAGGACACCCAAATCTTATTTGACTTTCAACACCAAAAGTTGTTTATATTTTCTGAATATAAGATGTAAGATGTACATAAATGGTGTTGGAACTCAAAACATTTGTTAGAGAAAACAATTTCCATATATAACCTAAATCGAATCCGTCTTTCTCATTTCAGGTTTTTGACACATTTCGTACTGATTATCCTGGCATTCATCTTTTCCTGACTTCCTGACACAGATGTGGCTCTCAGTAATCCAGTTAATGAGTCCTGTTTATGACCTTGATTACAAATTGTTTCCTAGATTATCAGGATCCACAATGTTTTAAGGCAAATTTCTCCTTTATATCTGGTAAACAATGTGTTTAGTATTTTCAAACAAAATTATCATCACCTACTAGAGAAGCAGATCAGAGAAAGAAAACAAAACAATACTTTGACTGGAAGTCAAAGAGGAGGACAATTTGAAATGCATCATTCTCAATGACATGAGAGATTTCAAAAAATCTCATTTAGAGACACAAAAGGAGCGAAAAAAATGAGCTAATATTCTCCACATGCTTGGAAACGTGAATAGAGAGAAAAGGACAAAATACTTTTAATGATTCAGAAATTTGAATTGGAGGATAGGATATAACCAGGTAATAGAGTCCTTGACTGTTAAGAAAAACTGAAAGGAAAAGTTCACATGAGTCTTGTGGTAGAATAAAATAAGATTTTATTGACTTGTAATAATGGTAACTGTATTAATCTGTTTCTGTTGCTTATAGCAAAATACCTGGAACCAGGTGATTTATAAGAAAACAAAATTTATTGCTTACAGTTTCTGAACCTAGGAAGTCCAAAGTCCAGGGAACATAGCTGGTGAAGTTCTCAGTGTTGGCAACAGTGATGGCAGGGCGTCGCATTGCAAAAATTGGTGGAGCAGAGAGCAGAGCAGAGAGAGCAAGAGAGAAAGAAACAGACTCTCTCTTCTTTTAAAGCCCTCAGAACCATGCCCCTGAACACCATTTTTAATCCATTCACTATGGTATTGTCCTACAATCTAATCACCTCTTCAAGGCTCCACCTTTCAGTTATCAAATAGGATTTCCCACCTTCTTAACAGACACAGTGGGGGGCTAAGTTTCTAATACATAAAACTTGAGGGACACAATTCAAGCTTCAATAAGTTTTGGGGGACATAATTCAATCCATTACATTCCACCCCAGTTGGGCCTATTTGGATTTTAGAGGGAACACATTCCTCATTCGGGTGTGTTACTCCAGCCTATCTACCGAGTGACCTGAAAGGCTGCTAATTTTGAGTGGGGCCAAGAACAGGAGAAGGCTCTTCAAAAGGTCTAGGCTGCTGGGCAAGTTGCTTTGCCCCTTGGGCCATATGATCCAGCAAGCCCAGTAGTCCTTGAGGTGTCAGCAGATAGGCATGCTGTTTGGAGCCTTTGGCAGTCCCCTATCAGTGAATCAGAGCAGAGATACTTAGGATTTTGAAGCATCCACAGATAACTACTCTCCTTTTGAGACAGCTCTTGGCCTACTACTGGGCCTTAGTAGAAACCGAATGCTTGACTATGGGCCACCAAGTTACCATGTGACCTAAGCTGCCCATCATGAGCTAGGTGTTATCTGACCCATCAAGCCATAAGGCTGGGCATACACAGCAGCACTCAGTCATCAAATGGAAGTGGTATATATGTAATCAGGCCCGAGCACATCTCCAAGGCACAAGTAAGTTACATGAAGAAGTGGCCCAAATGCCTATGATTCCTACTCCTGCTACACTGCCTTCTCTTTCCCAGCCTGCACTCACCCTAGCGGAGTTCCCTGTGATCAGTTGACAGAGGAAGAAAAGGCTGGAGCCTGCTTTATAGATGGTTCTGCACGATATGCAGGCACCACCCCAAATTGGACAGCTACAGCCCTACAGCCTCTTTCTGGGACATCCCTGAAGGACAGTGGGGAGGAGAAATCTTCTCAATGGACAGGACTTCAGGCAGTGCACCTGGTTGTGCACTTTGCTTGGAAGGAGAAATAGCCAGATGTGTGATTATATATCAATTCGTGGGCTGTAGCCAATGGTTTGGCTGGATGGTCAGGGACGTGGAAGGAACATAATTGGAAAATTGATGAGAAGGAAATATGGGGAGGAGGTATGTGGACAGACCTCTCTGAGTGGGCAAAAGATGTGAAGATATCTGTTTCTCATGTGAATGCCCATCAAAAGGAGACCTCAACAGAGGAGGACTTTAGTAATCAGGTGGACAGAATGTCTCGTGTTGTGGATACTAGTCAGCCTCTTTCTCCAGCCACCCTTGTCATTGTCCCGTGGGCTCATGAGCAAAGTGGCCATGATGGCAGGAATAGATATTATGCATGGGCTCAGCAACATGGACTTCCACTCACCAAGGCTGATCTGGCTACAGCAACCACTGACCGCCCAATCTGCCAACAGCAGAGACCAACACTGAGCCCCCAGTATGGCACTATTCCCCGTGGTGATCTGCCAGCCACCTGGTGACAAGGTTGATTACATTAGACCACTTCCATCATGGAAGGGGCAGTATTTTGTTCTTACTGGAAGAGACACTTACTCTGGATATGGATTTGCCTTCCCAGCATGCAATATTTCAGCCAAAACTACCACCCTTGGACCCACAGAATGCCTTATTCACCATCATGGCATTCCATACTGCATTGCTTTTGACCAAGGAACTCATTTCACAGCTAAAGAAGTGCAGCAATGGACTCATGCTCATGGAATTCACTGGTCTTACCATGTTTCCCATCAACCTGAAGAAGCTGGTCTGATAGAACAGTGGAATGGCCTTTTGAAGTCACAGTTACAGTGCCAGCTAGGTGACAATACCCTGCAGGGCTGGAGCAACGTGTTTTAGAAGGCTGTATATGCTCTAAATCAGTACCCAATATCTGGCACTATTTCTCTCATAGCCAGGATTCATGAATCCAGGAATCAAGCAGTGGAAACAGAAGTGGCAATACTCACTATTATCCCAAGGGACCCACTAGCAAAATTTTTGCTTCCTGTCCCCACAACTTTATGCTCTGCTGGTCTAGAGATCTTGGTTCTAGAGGGAGGAATGCTTCCATCAGGAGGCAAAAAAATGATCCCATTGAACTGGAAGTTAGGGCTGCCTCCTGGCTACTCTGGGCTCCTCATGCCTTTGAGTCAAAGGGCTAAGAAAGGAGTTACAGTGCTAGCTGGGGTGATTGACCCAGACTATCGAGGGGAAGTTGGACTACTACTTCACAATGGAAGCAAGTAAGATTGTATCTGGAATACAAGAGATCCCTTAGGCATCTATTAGTACTACCTTGCCCTGTGATTAAAGTCAATGGAAAATTACAACAACCAAACCCAGGCAAGACTACGAATGGCCCAGACTCTTCAAGGATGATGGTTTGGGTCACTCCACAAGGTGAAGAATTGCAATCAGCTGTGGTGCTTTTTTGAAGGCAAACGAAACATAGAATGGGTAGTAGAAGAAGGGAGTTTTAAATACTATCTTTGACCATATGACCAGCTACAGAAATGAGGATTGTAGTTATTCTCCCTGTTGTGTTAATAATATGTCTCTATGTACATGTACTGTACACATATTAAGCAATTATCTTTGTGTTCATCTTATTCTTTATCATGCACCACGAGACTTACTGACTTTACAACAGCATTTAAATATTGTTAACCTTACCTCATAGTATTTGTGTTTAAGTTATAGGATATTGGGAGAAGGGTAAATATCATCTAAGGACTTAACCTCCTCTTCTGGGAAAAGGATTAACACATTTTCTGTGGTACACAGGATAGTTGTATCACAATAGGTGAAACTATCATTTTATTGTACCATTTGAAGATTAAATATTTAAGGAGATTTTATGGACACCAAGTTGACAAGGGGTGGACTCATAAAGGTTAATTCTAGGTGTCATCTTGATTAGATTAAGGTATGCCAAGAAACTTGTTAAAGCTATCTTTGCAGGAGTGTCCATGAGGGTGTTTCCAGCAGAGAATAGTATGAGAGGCTGAGTGGAATGGGTGGAAAATACCTACCATCAGTGTGGGCAAGAAACATCCAATCTGCTGGAGGCCTGGAGAGAACAAAAGACAGAGAAAAAAGGTAAATCTCTCTCAATCTGCTGGAGCTGGGATATACTCTTCTCTCCTGTCTGTGGACATCAGATCTCAAGACTTCAGCTTTTGGGTTCCAGGACTTTGGGTTCAAGGACACCATCAGCTTCCCTGGTTTTGAGGCCTTCGTACTTGGACTGAGCCATGCTATCGGCATCCAGTTTGCAGATGGCCTATCATAGGACTTTTCTTCACACTCACATGAGCTAATTCCCCTAATAAATCCCCTCTCATATATTTACTATTATCCTATTGATTCCGTCTCTCTAGAGAACCCTAAAACAGTAACCCATTCTAATCTGGACAGATCTCTACCACAAGACACAGATAGTAAGACAACGAATGTTTATTGAGCTTAAGACATAGTTCTAATGGTTTAATTACATTAATTCACTTAATAATCACAATAGACCTATGAGGTAAGAGTCAATCGTTCCCCATTTTTATTGATGTGAAAACTGAGACTAATAACATGTTCAATGTCAACAATTAGTAAATGGCAGATCTAGGGTTTGAACTTGGCAATTTGGAATTAAAGTAGCACTCATAATCATTTGCAACAATATTCTCCTTCAATTGCATAAGAAAGACAAACCTGTTACATGATAATTTCAGCAAAGTATGTCAAAGCCATAATTGAAGGATACAGAGTGGCCAATTGCAACCTAGAAGAAGGACATCCATATGATCTCAGAACTTACTTTTGAAGTTAGGTAGACTTAAAATGAAAGACAAAAAAAGTGCAAAAGTAGGGAGTAATTGGAGTTCAAGTGTTCTAAGGTTCTAAAGTTACCTTGAAAGTAATAAAAGCAATAAGTTATATTAATAATACATATTGTAATTTAGTGCAAAAGTAGGGAGTAATTGGAGTTCAAGTGTTCTAAGGCTCTAAAGTTACCTTGAAAGTAATAAAAGCAATAAGTTATATTAATAATACATATTGTAATTTAATATATATTAGAATATAATCCATTGTCTGTGAAGTAATCTCTGAAGGATCCATTAAAAGAATAATAAAAAAATAGCGAAATATTTATATAGGCACTTCCAGCATAGACAGTCCGAATGGCCAGTAAACATTTGAAGATTTATTCAACTTCAGTAGTCAACAAAGAAGTGAATTTTATATATATATTAAATGATTTATTTTATATATTAAATATAAAAATAAATCATCTATTGTGTCAGAAGTCAGGATACATGGTGTTGAGAAAGGGGTTTATGCATAGGTTCTGGCTACCGTTAAGACTTTGTATCTTGATCTGTATGCTGGTTATACAACACTATTCGATTCTTAGAGGTCATTAAGCTGTGCAGTTATGAACTGTTAACTTATATGTATGTTTTGTGGATTTTACATTTCAATGAAACATTTTCATAATATTAAATTTCATAGATGGAATACATAGTGGAACACATTCTCCAAGTGTGGCAAAACATAAACTATTTAAAAGGATATTGCATGTAAAAGGATATTGTATATTTTTGTAATCCTGTCAATAGGAGATAGTCATTATCTGTACCAGATATCTATATATCCACAGACACATATATAATCTATCTATAGATATGTATGTATCTATTTTTGTGAATACATCTCCAGTCCTTCTCAGTCCTTTATTTATTGTAAAAAATAATGAAAACTTGTATATTAGCATTATGATCATGGGTTGATTAAGAAATGAACCTCAGGTATCAGCATGGCTATTGGTACTAAAACATTTTGAAATTATGAAGCTGTATATATATTTTTAAATGCTTCATTTAAAAAATTGCACTTATCTAATTGATTTTGAGGTAATAAAACACATTTTTAGCCTTAAATGTTCAAAGTGAATAGCATAGGTCCCTTCAAGAGCTGGTGCTAAAATTAAAGAAATTTTCGATCTCATCTTCATGGCAATGAGCCTCATAAAAAAAGCTATTTTTCTCTAATAACATTTACATACTTCATTTTCAGAATAAAACTTTGGGTTTCTTCCTCCTGGAAAAATGCATTTTAATTCCTAGTATTTTAAATTTGGCCCTTAAGCACTAATGGTGAGCATGAAAAAAAGGAGTTACCCTTAATATATATGCATTTGCTACATAGAAATAGTCTTTGTAGGTAAAAAATAAAATGAACAAGAAATAAAGCTTTCTAGAATTGGGCATAGTTACCGAATATTTTACATGTACAGGTATGTAATATTCCTTGACTCAACACTATTTTGAAAATCGCCAAGATTCTCATTTTCCAAAAGTTTTCACTCTCACTAGAAATTCTATGACCATTCTTAGGAATTGTGTGAATTTGAAAAACTCTATTGTGAGTAGAGCTGCGATGAACATGGTAGTGAAGGTATCCCTTCGACATGATGATTTCCATTCCTCTGGGTAAATACCCAGAAGAGGGATTGCTGGATTGTATGGAAGATCTATCTGCAGTTGTTTGAGAAACCTCCATACTGTTTTCCATAATGGTTGTACTAATTTATAGTCCCACCAACAGTGCAGTAGTGTTCCCTTCTGTCCACACCCTTGCCAACATTTGTTATTCACCATCTTTTTGATTATGACCAGTCTACTTGGGGTGAGTTGGTATCTCATTCAATGTCATTTTAATTTGCATTTCCCTGATGACTACTGATGTTGAGCATATAATCCCTTGTTGGATGCATAGTTAACAAAAATTTTCTCCCACTCTGTTTACAATAGTCAAGATATGGAATCAACCTAAATGTCCATCCATGGATGACTGGATAAAAATACTGTGGTATATATACACCATGGAATATTACTCTGCCATAAACGAGAATGAAATACTCCCATTTGCAACAACATGGATGAGCCTGGAGAAATTTATGTTGAGTGAAATAAGCAAAGCACAGAGGGATAAATACCACATGTGCTCACTCATATGTGGGAGCTAAGAGAGAAAGGAAGGAAGGAAAGAAAGACCACAGTAGTGCAGTGGACTTGCAGAGGGAGAGACTATTCCTAGAGCTGCGAAGTGGAACGGGGTGGGGGGAGGTTGGGGGATAATTGGGTGGGGACACAGGGTATAAAAGCAATTTCTGGTAATTTGTATCATGAATATTCATAATAATAAAGAAAAATTCTTGTCTAAGAATATATAAAACAAGTTATTGGTTAAAGGAAAGGATTGTACTGTGGATTTTCCATTTTCCTGTTTTCAATAAATTATTTTAAATTATGTTAGCCAAAAGAAGAGTATGGAATATTTCCTTGCTGGGTCTAAGAATATATAAAACAAGTTATTGGTTAAAGGAAAGGATTGTACTGTGGATTTTCCATTTTCCTGCTTTCAATAAATTATTTTAAATTATGTTAGCCAAAAGAAGAGTATGGAATATTTCCTTGCTGGTATTGCCATCTAGAAATTTGAAATAGATAACATATTATTTTACTATTATGATTGTTTTGTTTTAAAAAAGAAAACTAATTAAGATCACAGAGGTGAAGCAGTTCTTCCAAGCATAGGGGAAACATTGATAACCAGAGCTGTGGTAGGCAGAATAATCCTCTTCCCACCAAAAGATGTCATGTCCTGACCTCTGGAACTAATGAAAATGTTACAGTACATGGCAAAGGGAAATTAAGCTTGTGGAAGGAGTAAAGATTGCTAATCACTAGACTGGGTGATTTCTTGGATTATCTGGGCAGATACAATCATAAGTGTCCTTAAAAGTGCAAATGGGAGGCAGAAGAAGAGGATCAGAGGAAGAGACAGATGTGAGGACAAGAGGAGTGTCAGAGTCATATGATATAAGAACTAGACCAATAATTGTTGGTTTTGAAGATGGAGAAAGAGGGTTAGGAGCCAAGGAAAGTGGGTGGTCTCTAGAAGATGAAAAGGGTCAAGGAAAGGGATTCTCCCTTAGAGCCTCCAGAAGGAAACACGGACCTTCAGGCACATTCACTTTAGCCCACTGAGACCTGTGTTGGACTGCTAACAGAATGATAGGATAATCAATTTGTGATGTTTTAACCTCCTTTAGGTGGTTAAAATTTGTGGTAATTTGATACAACAGCAATAGAAAACTAATACAACTGCTATGACTGATATTTTCCAAGCAGCAAAACAGGTATCCTGTTACAGTTAACTCCTCAAACTGTTTGGGCATAGACAAAGCACCAGAACAAGCGTTGAGCAGTTTTGTACAAAGCTAGGTAAGGAATCTCAAAGTTATTCCAATTTATAAAATATATAACATGTCTCCACCAGCACACTGGTGTTGGACAGCAAATGAATCTGCTTCCCTGTGCACTGTGGGGGAACTGGCAGAATAGAAACTGGTTCCAACTAGAGTTCCTAATGCTGTCACTGAGGCCTGAAAAGCACCTGCTTCCACATCATCTGCTTTAGTACCTCTGTCTCTGGTTATTGGGCAAAGTTTCAAATAGTACATTTTGTGCCAATCCAAAGCAGTTCTATTCCCAGTCTCTGCAGATCAAATTTTCGGAGCAGAAGGTTGTTGTGCACTAGCAATAACTTCATGGTATTTTAATGAGGGATCCAAGGAAAAAGAGTGAGCTATGGAATATGGTTTGAGATGCAATTAATTTCTGCTGTTGCAAAGGTAAATGAGGATTCAAGCAAAGGACAAAGTTAAATTCCCCTTTTGCTGTAACCCATAATTATGTTCTCTCAGGACACAAATAAACAGAGGAAAAGCATCAATCAGTCAGATATGTTGGAAAACTGCTGAAGTTTATTGCTGCCAAAGTTGGCATCAGATTGAGCTGTGTCTCATACTCAATTGCCAACAGCAGAAATGTAAGCCACAGAGAGAGTAACTTCACATGGAGATCCTGAACTCTGTAAAAATTGTTCATTCATGAATTGGCAAGAAGTAGATGAGCGAGACAGTATATAAAATGAAGTTCCAGAGTGAGAGTAAATAATTTCTGAACTACAATTTTAATGAAAAAATTTATAGATTTGTTCCCAAGGTCTACTTTGTATATACAAAAACACATGAAAAGAGGAAAAAGATTAGTTTCATTCACATGCAGTATTTGAATCATTTCAAGAAAGAAGTATTAATATTTCTACCAGAAGCCAGAGCATTCCATCATCATTGAATTAATTGGATCCTTACAAAATAGGGCAGATTGAGTAGCCTGGCTTAGCTAGTTTTTTTTCCTCCTGTTGCAGTCAAACCAGTTATGCAGGAGTAGTCTGACTATTTTAGATAAAATGTCTGACTGGAGTCTCTGTGAATCTGAATTTTTCCAGGTTCAAAAAACCAGAGAAGTGAAAGTGACATTTATGCATTTTATAACTTATTTTGCTGTCTGTGATTATTTCAGATTGAATAGAGTTATGGAAATATGAGACCTTCTGACATCTCATGACTGATGAACTATAGCTCTGATTTTTATGATGACTGATTTTATTTTTCAATTGTTTTGATTTCTGAAAATTTAAACACCCACTTAGCATGAGATTGATAATGGTTATTTGTCATGTAGAAAATCTGAGTTAGATTTATGGAATTGCTTGACATATTACAGACCTGCTTGTACATGTGAATTCCTATTATTTTGTTCATATACGAATTTGAAATAAAACAAGAATATCTGCTATTAGATTAGTATGAAAAGGGCAAGTTCTTATTATTGGCTCCACCATTTCTGGTGACAGAAAAATACTGTATTTTATTACATTACTTGCAGAAGAATGTGTGTGTGTGTGTGTGTGTGTGTGTGTATAATGTATATTATTTCCAAAATAAACCCTTCTAGCAATATCATTTTAATGCAAAAATTGCTACTTTGAAGTGATGAACTGCTATCAGATCTCCAAATAAGTTTTTAAACAGTCACTGTATATTATAAGAAGAAAAAATAATTCAGTTTTGGTCCCAGCTGGCCAGCAGGAATTTTTTATTTGTGATACTTATACATGTCAGTGTGAGTTCCTCAAATCTAAAAGATTTTTCACCTCTACCTGAAATAATCATAAAAATTTTGAGTTGGAAGTAAGCTAGAACATAACTTTGCCTAACCATTTATCTAAAGTAGAAATGATCAATTTCAGCATTTCTGACAAGTGATCATCCAATATATGATTCAAATAATACAAGTGACAAGAAACTCAGAGCTCTTTAAGTCAGGTCTTTTCACTGTTGAATGGATCAGTTCTCTAAAATATTCTCTTTATTGCGACAAATCTGCATATTTTTAATAGCTACCTGCTGGTTCTTTATCTGGCCTTTGTAGTTCGAAGACTATTTTAACTACTACCATCTTTCCCTCTCTTTTGTCTCAACAGAGTGTTCCCTTTATGTCTTTCTTTATTCTTTTGACATGTTCTCCAAGTCCCTCAAATAGCTGTTCAATGTGTTTTGGATACACCTTGATTTTTAAAAATACTCTTAACTTGAACCTGAGAATGTAATTGAGTTTTTTCCAGTGTAGACTTCAGGTCAAGCATTGGCATTCAGTCTCCTGAAATTATTATTCTATTGAAGATCATGATTTTTACTATCATTAGTTTTGTTTTCTTGGACCTCAAAATAGATTCGTAGTTTATTTCATTTTATTTTATCTGAAATATTATGCAACCAAAACTTACCTGTCTCCACTTCCTGCACTTCTCAGCCTCCAGCACATAAACATGTTAGTAGCAATTTTTTTTTAAAATTGAGAATGTGAGCTTCTCATTTTCCCTGTTGACTAACGCCAGGGCATATCATTTCACTATTTCTTTTTATTGTCTCATGCAATGTGGTGGTAGTTATTCCTTTAGCACAGTATGATTCTAATCTTTTCAAGCTTGACTTCTGGGTCTTCATCCAAGTCACCCATGAGGGAAAAAAAAAAAAGAAAAAAAAGAGGCCGAAGACTGGTCTTTCCGCGGTATTATGAGAAGCAAGTCCTTTTGATACTTGAGATAAAAATTTCCTGAAACAACTATAATAATATTAAAATTTGGAGGCGTTTTCTTATTATATATGTCCTTACTTGAGCTTCAATTCCTTGATATGTGTTTGGTTCATCCACTTTTTGTTTAACGGGAATTTTATACCCTGTTAGATGTCAGCATTATACCAACTATTTTTTACCATTTAGGGCCAATTTGCTGCATTATCTCTTAGCATTTTGGGTAGGCATAAACTCCTTCTCAACTCTAGATTTCCTGCAGCTATTATTTTGGTAAGTACCATTCTTTTTTGCTCATTTTTAGCAGTGGACACTTCTTTCATCTTCTTCTATATAGCATTTTAAAGCATTAGTTTCCTAGAGAGATTGTTTTTACTCTAGATGCATCTTCAGAGTAAAAACTTAGAAATCTTTTTAAAAAGTGAAGTTATAATAAGTAGGTAGATTACGCTTAAGTGATTTATATTTATGGAGACATTCTTTTCTGAGTTATAATTCTCTCACAATGTCTCATCAAAGACTTTCTTTTTCTTGATGATATTGAAAAGTGATCCCCAAGTTCTCTTTCAACAATTATCATCTAATTCTAAATTGTCAGCTTCTCTTAGGACTCCTAATTTCTTTTCTTTGGACTAGAAGTAAATCCACAGTGGTTCTTACTACTTATGGCTTCCAATAAAAATATTTTAATGGATGAGAATTTGCCAGATATTTCATTTGAGGATGCTACTGAAGGAAATCTACTCAGGACATTATCATCATTATTTTTATATCAGGTATCTTTTTTCACTGCTTTTTTTTCCTTTTTTAAGAATGAAATATATTAGAGTAAGATGGGAGCACACATTTCATTTACATCTTGTTTTAATACATGTATGCTATTAAAAAGTGAAAACAAGATTTAACCTCTATTTCCCTCTACAGTAAAGAATTACAAAACTGATAAAACAAAGATTTCCAAGGGAATTGAAAGAAAGTGGATAATGGAAATTCATTAAAATAAAAAAACAAAACAAAACAAAACAAAACAAAAAAACCCAAAAACTAACATTATACAGCGTCTTACCTTGGGTCATATAGGTATAAAAACATCTTTATAACAAAATAAAAGAAGAATCAGAACCTAAGCCAAGACAATAGATGAAGTAATAAATACAGAGATTGTACTTTATTTTGGCTTCATGAGGCATAAGGTGCCTGAGTCAAAGGAGAGGGGCTTACGTCCCCAAACCTCAGGCCTCTGAGAAAACGCTGTTTAAAAGAAGGAATGAGCAATTGCTACCAGAATACTGAGCAACATAAGAGGATACATATTCTTTTTTATATCAATGACATTAGATATCTTGACAAGAGAGAAAAATGAATTATGCATTCTGGGAATTGTACCCCGTACATGAGAGTTTGGCTTACTCTACACCGACCTACTCTGTCTCAAGTTATAATACTTTTTCTAGCCCTCTATTTTCCTTCCTTTTCTTCTTCCCTCACTTAATCCTTTTCTCTTCTTTTCCTTATCAATATTATTTTAAGTTCCTGCTATTAACTTTTCCAAGTCTCGAAAATATATGGGTGAGTTAAACTCCCAAAGAACCCTCATGCTGGTGAAAATGACAGAGAAGGTCATTTGTCAGTCACTCATTTACGGAGAATCTAACTTATATGCCTCATTTTGTTTCATCATCACAACAAGAGATTGGTTCTGTTTAAAAAATGTGGAAGCTGGGACTCATGGTTTTTAGAAAGTTATTTTTAGTGAGAATTGATAAGTAAGCAAATTATCTTCAAACCCAGAAATAAAATAAATCAACAACCTTAATACCACATGGGTATTATTAATGAAATATAGAAGAAAGATACCCAATGAATTTTAGGTCTGTCTGTAGAAGGGAGAACTGATAGACAGGTCACTAAAACTTGGTAGAGAAGATGATTTGAACTTCATTTTAAAGAACAGTAGATTAAATTGATGGATAATAAGGGAAATGAGAATCTGGGTGCAAAAATCAGTATTTTTAAAGACACTGTACGATGGAGAAACATGGGATATTTGGTGAACCATAACTTGCAAAGTATAATTACATCACAGAGTAAATGGTAGGAAAGGTAGTTATGGAATTTAAATGGAACTCAGAAAAAAGATGAAGAAAGATCTGGTAAGATATGGTACAGAATTTAAGCTTTATCCTAAGAGCAGTGGTAATCCACAGATTTTTTTAGCACAGTAATTACACAATTGGATTGCACTTCTAAAATGTACTCAGAAATAACGAGGAAGGGAGAAAAATAGCTTAGAAGAGAAATGATTATGATAAGAACGCAAGCAGTCGCAGTGTAGATCATAGCAGCATTTTGAGAGATATTTTGAAATAACTAATTTTGTGTCCAGTACAGCCTCTTCTGTAATACGAGAAAGACAGAGGGCACTTATAAAACCTCGGTGCTTGGTGATTAGTTTCTACTTTGAGCTTTTTAGGTTTTTCTTTTCTTTTTTTTCAATGAGTAAGAGGGAATAATCGGCACCCCTATATGATAGTAGTTCACTCCTTTTAAAGTAACATACGGTTTCAGTAACTCTACCAGTAATGTAAAGATTAACTGCTTTACCTAAATGTATTTGCATATGCACCAGGCTTCCACTTGTATTTTACAAACTTCTACACAATTCATGGTCTTCATACTGCAACAGACAAAAAAGTTCTGCCAAGTAGATTTTTATGATATTAACTGTATTCTTCAATGCATAATAACTCTGTTTACAAATAAACATTTTTCCAAGAGTAATTTCATTCAGTTAAAGCAAACTTGAAGTTAAAAATTATTATAACTCAATTATTAGGATATGCTTCTGTTCTTAAGAAAGTTTTATGAAAATTAAGCTGCTTAATATGCTTAAAATATATCACACAACCAAATACCACTCCTGATTTCTATTTTGGTCATATGGAAGTTCTCAGTTTTTTAATAATATTGCTATGTACATGAATACCAATTTTATTAGCAGTTGCATGAAGTTTTTCAACCCCTGAGAAGGATTCTGGCTGAAATCTAGTAGTAATTATATCATTATATCAATATGATTATTTACATTGCAAAGTGAAGTAGAGACTTGGAGTGCTTTAGTTTAAGAAGATATTTCATCCTACACATTTATTTTCTTTTCTCCTTGATATTAGAGTTTCCTGAATGTAAAATATCATTTTCACTGTATTTAATCACTGTATTTTTGGATGTCATTTTCATTAATTACCCTCATATTTTTTCTTTTGTTCTTCAAATATGATCTGTCAAGTAAGAGTAGGGCAATTCTAAGACTTTCATTTTTGACCCACCATCTAAAATTTTTCTCATTTTTTCCCTATAAATATTTTGAAAACAATCTGCTTTTCTTAGGGCATTTGAATCATTGTCTCTTTTTTTGACATCTACTTTTAATTTTAAGTCCTTGTATTTTGTTCCAATATTATTGCATCATTTGACTTTTGTCATTTCGGAATACAGTACAAAAATGTATCCCTATTCCTTTTTCATGCATAGTTCAGGCCAATATAGTACATTTCTTTTCCTTTAAAACAAACAGCCAAACCTATAAAATAGGCCTTCTTATTTTCCAATATCAGCTTTACTGCAGTTTTATATTCTAAGTTTTTGAAAAAAAGCCAAGAAACACTGAGCCCAGATCTAAACGTCATGTAGCACAATGTACACAGATACTCAATAACTGTGGATTTCTTGAGTTGTACAGTATAGAAAGGCAGAAGCTGGAAGGAATTGCTACTAAAATCTATAAAGCAGTGTGGATAGGCAAACATACAGCTTTCCATCTTTCCTCTTTTGCCTATGGATAAATGCAGTGAGACAGAAAAATAACCATGTACTTCATCGTGGTAATCAATATGAATTTTTCTTGAAAGTCTACCATGTGCAGAGGAGAGTTCCAGGTCCTTAAGGATGTAAAGTTATAAAACACAGATCCTGCTCTTAAGTGTCTTTAATTTAGATGAAGAGTTAATACTTACATGATACTATATATATATATCCAGAAAAGAATACAGAAGAATATTTAACTTACTCTAAAAATCAGACTGACTGGAACTTAAACTTTCTAGTGAGTTCACATGATGTGTTCCTTTTTCTTAACTCTGTGCCGTTTCCCACTCTTTGTCTGAAAATACTTCAGGCTTAGCCAAACTTAAATAGTGCTCTGTAAATTAGAGTAGGGATTTAGGGGAGGGGAATTGTCCAACACACGCATGCATGCACACAAGCACACGCATGCACACACACACACACGCATGCACGCACACATGCACACACACACACACGTGCACAACTATGATATCTTTAAATAAATTTACAATAATTCATTTCCTTGATCAGCAGGAGTAGTTCAATGGAGATGAGCAAATTATAAACAATTCTATGAAACTGCATTAGAACAGTTGTATTTATATGAACACAGAATAAATTAACAATGTCTATCTTTATATAGATGTAGCAGGATAAATGTTAAATGAACCATAAACAAAACAAAATTCAAGTTACTTCTCCATAATACATTCACAAAATGTTATTAAAGAAGGGTTTAATGAAAAAGTGAAACTAAAAAAATGAACTTAAATGTTGGTAAATATTTAGATATTCTTAGTATGAAGAATTTTTAATCATGGAAACAATGGAAAAAATCACAAAGGAGACCATTGCAAGTACTGTTTATATAAAAATTTTTGAGTGAAAGCTCAACGTGAAAAATACATGCAATTACTATTGTGCTCATTATGTATCAAGTATTTACAAGTCAGTAAAACAATGAGCATGTTACAGTGTTAAGTGAAAGAATGAGGACACTACTCTGCAGTAAGATCTAATTTTTTTTTCTTTCTCTGTCTATCTGATCAACTATATCTATTATTTAGCTATCTACCCATATATTTGCATGTAAAGATATAGCTTTATAATAATTTCTGGGAAGATATAACTGTGTAGTATTAGTTTTTCTTTATTTGTTTGTGTGTTTTCTAAACTTTCTATAGAACCTAGACATTAGTATTTCTATAATAAGAAAAGAAGTGTTAAGATTCCACAGTCTTTCTATAAAGCTATTTGTGCCAAAATATTTGAAGACACGTTAAATGTAGTGCTCTGTGAGTGCTTTATTTATTTTTATAACTCTGTCCTAAGGAGTCAGTCAGAGACCATAATCAAAGGTTACTTATACAAGTAAAGTAATATTAGCCTTGCTTATAAACACTTGGAAAGAATTTAAATGCAAACACTTAGAAAATGCTCAAACATTGTTTGAACTTATCATGAGGATGTACTATTATGCAACCATTTAAATTATATTTGGAATTAATATTTAATGACTGGATGCATGTTTATAATATAAGATTAAAATTAAATACATACAGACACTATATATAGTATAAATACAAACACTATATACAGTACATATCAATATTGACTCATACACAGACACACATTTAGCCCCACATAGGTTTTATAGACTTGTACCACAAGAAAATATATTAGTATGGGAGTATGCCAGTAGAATTTTTATTTTTTTTGTTTATTTATATTTTTAAATAATAATAATAATTATTATCCACAATAAAATTTTACTGTTATTATATTCAAAGAAAAAGATAAATGGTACAGAAATTTGGGCTGGGTGTCAATCTCTTCATTAGGTTTTGTAGTAATGGCTAAAAGAAAAATAGTAGGGTATTTTCTCAATGAGCCTGACATGTAATTATGGAAGGAAAACAAACAAACAAACAAAAAATAGGAAAATGGAAAATGTAGTGATATCTCTGTGGGCGTGTGAATTTCTTAACCACTAATACCCACACACTAAGCAGTCTTCTATGGTTGGAAGATAGATTCATAATTTAGGAATGAGGATGTTGGAAGCTGCTTAGAAGTCATTTGACTTCCAGGAGGACTGAATGGGCACTGATATTGTATTGTCTTGTGGCTGAAAGAATAGCCTGGAGGAAGTTACCCTGAGTAATCACTGTGTGCTGTGTTTATGTTGTGGCCTGCTGGAGAGTTTTTCTGTAAGTACTGTCATGAGTCTTGACTGCCAGCAGGCTCTCTGGCCCGATGCATGTTTTTAGATGCCAGATCCATAGATCAGTTATGCAGGGTACATATCAGCTTTTGATGAGTATATTGCTAACTATGCTATCTCAACCTTATGTAACTACTAAGGGGTTCAGGAGAGGAAGAAAAATAAGCTTTACTGTTTCCCTAAACTCCTGAAAGAGCTTAGGCTGCTGTATTCTTAAATAATTTCCATGTTTTTATAGTGTAGAGAGCAACGATTAGTGCTGTTTTTCAACTTGTTCCAGGTAACAAAACAGATTCGTTCTGAATATGAGAATTGTATATTTGAATGAGAAACCACCACGTATAGGAAATAGTCCTTGACTTAAATTTTTAAAATCTGAGATAAATCCAGTTTTTTGATGTCGTAGCAGCATAATACTGTCAAGTTTTTTAACCCCTCAATTTCAGTGTTCTTTTCTGTGAAACAAAGCTAGTAAAATCTAATTTAAAGCATTCGCATGAGCTTTAAATGAGATTATTATTTTCAAAATGCAATGCAAAGAATCAAGTAGGTATAACAGGGTTAGTTCTCCACCACTGTTTCTTTTTTATTAAGACCTGTGGTCAGTAGAGAGTATGGATCTTAGTATCAGAAGTACATGTGTTTAATTCCTAGCTCAGCCTCTTATTAATGGGTTATTTTTAAACTCGGGATCAAACTTTATTATCTATAAAATGGAACATTACATATATAAACTACAGGATGGTTGAAATTATTGAAAAGAATATGGGTGACATTTTATACTCTATCATTTATTTTGCATGTAATCATCACAACTGTCCCTAAAAAGTATGTGTTTTCAAAGGTGGTAAATAAATTTCACTAAGCAGGAGCCCAGGTGAGTGCTGTCCCATGTGCTGCCAGGCCAGGCCAAGACAAAAGCCCCAGAAAGTCCCCCCCCAGAACACCCCAGCAGGAGCCCAGGTGAGCACTATCCTAAACCAGCCCAGACCCAAGCCCCAGAGTGGCCTGCCCACAGCCTGAACAAGAGTGGAGGTAAAAATCATCCCATGTGCTTCCAGTAGCCAAGACACAAGCCCTGGAAAGACCTTCCCACCACTGGACCAGGAGCCAAGGTTTTCTACCACAGCCACCACCACACCTACTGCCACTGCAAGGACAGCTCACCACCAACGTCGCAGCCAGAACCACCCTACAGGCTTCCCACTGCACACTTGACTGCACTGATACAAGAACAGTCACCAGTAGAGCCTACAAATAGAGGAGGAAGTCTCTCCTCATAGCCCACTCCAGAGTAATAGAAGAAACAAATGCCCAAACAGATGACCAAACATCAGTGAAAAAATACTAGAAGTACAAGTAAGCAAGAAGATATGAAGGAATATGGTAATTATCAAGTACCAGACCCCACAGAGCAAGAAACCCTGTAAATGTCTGAAAAGGAATTCTGAGCAATGATCTTAAGAAAACTCAAAGAGATAAGAGAAGACTCAATTAGAGAATACCACAATGAAACAAGAAAAAATATCCAGGACATGAAGGAGGAAATTTACAAACAGACCAATGCCTTAAAAAAAGAATGTAGGGCCAGCCTGGTGGCGCACTGGAGAGTGCGCCGCTTGGGAGCGCGAAGGTGCTCCCACCGAGGGTTCGGATCCCACGTGGAGACCGGTTCCCGCTCACTGGCTGAGCGCGGTGCGGGCGCAGCACCGAGGGTTGCAATCCCGTTACCGGTCAGTAAAAAAAAAAAAAAAAAAAAAAAAAAAGAATGTAGCTGAACTCCTAGAACTGAAGGACTCATTCACTGAAAATAAAAACAGAACAGAGAGCTTGAGCAGAAGGCTAGAGCAAGCAGAAGAAAGAATTTAGAACTTGAAGATGATCTTTTTAAAGTAATCCAGGCAGACAAAAAAATAAAAAAGGAAAAAGAATTCTAAAAAGGAAGAAAATCTAAGCGAGCTAGCAGACAACCTCAAGCACACAAATATCTGAATCATGGGTATTCCAGAAGGGGAGGAGAAAGGAAAGGCATGGAAAACCTATTCAAGGAAATAGAAAACTTCCCAGGTATAGGGAGAGATGCAGACCTTCAGATCCAGGAAGCCCAAAGATCCCCAAACAAATTCAGTACAAAAATACCCTCACCAAGACACATTATAGTCAAACTGGCAAAGCTCAAAGACAAAGAGAGAATTCTAAAAGCAGCAAGAGAAAAGCATCAAATCACATATAAGGTAGCCACCATCGGACTAAGAGCATACTTATCAACTGAAACCTTACAAGCCAGAAGAAAATGGGATACCATATTCAAAATACTAAATGAAAAAAATTCTAACCAAGAATTCTCTCCCTAGCAAGGCTATCCTTCAAAAATAAGGAATAAATAGAGTAATTTCCAGAAAATTAAAAATTGGGGAAGTTCACCATCATATGACCATCCCTGCAAGAAATTCTCAAAGGATTCTTGCATCCAGAATTTGAAATACAATAATCACTATCATGGATACACAAGAAACAGCAAAACCTGCTTTTAAATCAAAAATGCGAATGAGAAAGAGAAAGAAGCTAAGTCATGCCACCTCAAAAACCCAACTAACATTGAAGATGATAAATCAAAGGGGAAGAAAAGAACAAAAGATATTTAAAACAACTAAACAAAAAGCAATAAAGGGACAGGGATAAAGCAATACCTGTCAATAACTACCCTAAATGTAAATGGATTAAACTTCCCATTCAAAAACTACAAGCTGACTGATTGGATTAAAAAGCTAGACTCAGCTCTATGCTGTCTTTAAGAAATTCACCTCACCTATAAAGACACACAGAGACTAAAAGTAAAGGAATGGAAAAGGATATACCATTCAAATGGATACCAAAAATGAGCAGGGGTAGCTATTCTTATGTCAGATAAAATAGACTTCAAACCAAAAGCCATAAAAAGAGACAGAGAAGGCTACTATGTAATGATAAAGGGATCTATCCAGTTAGAAGACATAACAATCATAAATATGTGTACACCTGACACTGGAGCACCCAGATATGTAAAGCAAACACTCTTAGACCTAAAAAAAAAGAGATAGACCCTAATACAATAATTGTGGGTGACCTGAAAACCCCTCTCTCAGCACCATTCCCCAAACTTATTCCATGAAGCCAGCATCACCCTGATTCGAAAACCAGACAAAGATAAAACAAAAAAAAGAAAATTATAGGCCAATATCCTTGATAAACATAGATGCAAAAATCCTCAACAAAATATTAGCAATGAGAATACAGCAACACATCAAGAAAATTATACATCATTATTAAGTGGAATTCATCCCACGGATGCAAGGATGGTTCAACAATGTAAATCAATAAATGTGAAACACCACATCAACAAAATCAAAGACAGAAACCATATGATTATCTCAATAGATGCAGAAAAAGCATTCAAAAAAATTCAACATTTTTTCATGAAAAGACTCTCAGCAAATTAGGTATAGAAGGAAATTATCTCAACACAATGAAAGCCATATATGACAAACTAATTACCAATATCATCCTGAATGGGAAAAAGCTGAAAGTTTTTCCCTTAAGAACAGGAACAAGATAAGGATGCCCACTCTCACCAATCCTGCATAACATAGTATTAGAAGCACTAGCCAGAGCAAGCAGGCAAGAGAAAGAAATAATGGACATCCAGATTAGAAATAATGAAGTCAAACTGTCCCTGTGTACAGATGACATGATCTTTTATACAGAAAAACCTGAAGACTCTACCAAAAAACTCTTAGAGCTGACTAACAATTTCAGTAATGTTGCGAGATAAAATATCAACACCCCAAAATCAGTAGCATTTTTATATTCCAGTAACAAACTAGCAGAAAAAGAATTCAAGAAAGCAAGCCCATTTACAAGAGTCACCAAAAAATAAAATACCTAGGAATCACTTTAACCAAGAAGGTGAAAGATATCTACAGTGAGAACTACAAACACTACTGAAAGAAATTAAAGAGGATGCAAAAAGGTGGAAAGACATACTATGCTTTTGGATTGGAAAATTAACATTCTGAAAATGTCCATACTACTCAAAAGGATCTACAGATTCAATACAATCTCCATCAAAATAACAATGACATTCTTTGCAGAAATAGAAAAAGCAGTCCTTATATTCATATGGAAAAACAAGAGATCCTGAATAGCCCAAACGATCCCGAGCAATAAACAAACAAACAAACAAATAAATAAATAAAGAGGCATAACACTACCTGACTTCAAATTATACTACAAATCTATTGTAACCAAAACAGCATGGTACTGCCATTAAAACAGACACTCAGATCAGTGGAACAGAATAGAAAACTCAGGAATCAACCCACATACTTACAGCCAACTGATCTTTGACAAAGGCAACAAGAACATACATCAGGAAAAAGACAGCCTCTTCAATAAATGGTGATGGGAAAATTTGACATCCATATGCAGAAGAATGAAACTGGAACTGTACCTCTCACTATATACCAAAATGAACTCAAAATGGATTAAAGACTTAAATATATGACCCAAAACCATAAAATTAGTAAAAGAAAACATAGGAGAAACCCTCCAGGAAGTAGGACTGGGCAAAGAGTTTATGAATAAGACCCCAAAAGAATAAGCAACAAGAAAAAAAAAAATAAACAGGATTATATCAAACTAAAAAGCTTCTGCACTGCCAAAGAAACAACCAACACAGCAGAAAGACAACCTACAGAGTGGGAAAAAATATTTGCATACTATATGTCAACAAGGGATTAATATCTAAAATATATAAGGAACTCAAACAACTATACAGTTAAAAAAATACAATTAAAAAGTGGACAAAGGAGATGATAGACATTTTTCAAAGGAAGATATACAAATGGTCAACACATACATGATAAAATGCTTAGCATCATTAATCATCAGGGAATGCAAATCAAAACCATATTGAGAGATCATCTCACCCAAGTCAGACTTGCCATTATTAAAAGGACCAAGAATGGCAAATGCTGGTGAGGACACAGGAAAAGGTGAACTCTTCTACACTATTGGTGGGACTGCAAATTAGCACAGCCATTAGGAAAACAACATGAAAGTTTCTCAAAAAACTACAAGTAGAACTACCACATGATCCAGCAATCCCACTATTGGGTATACCCAATCATCATGTTGAAGAGATACCTGCACTCCCATGTTCTTCGCAGCTCTATTTACAATAGCAAACTATGGAACTAACCTAAATGTCCATTGACGGACAACTGGATAAGGCAAATGTATATGTACACAATGGAATACTACTCAGCCATAAAAAGAATGAAATTATGCCATTTGCAGCAACATGGATGAGATTGGAGAAAGTTATGTTAAATGAAATAAACTAGGCACAGAAAGAGAAATACCGCATGTGTGTTCTCACTCATAAGTAGGAAGGAAGGACAGAAGGGATTGAACAGAACTTTCAGAAGGGGCATACAAATCTAAGGCTATTAGTTATGCGGGATTTAGAGAGAGGGTTGGGGATTGATAGGTCGGGTGGAGGACATGGGGAAGGATTACGATTTGTAATGATGAATACACTAATAATAATTTTAAAAAACAGTAAAAAAAAAAATAAATTTCACAAGGCCACACAGTTTGTAAGAGGTAAAAGGCAGTATTCAACCTCAAGTCTTTCTCACATTGAAGTCTCTTCCTATTCATTTGAACTGCTACTTTATGCTCGAGGCATCTAGAAGCCATCACAGTTAGTGCTTTTTGGTAGCATCATTGCTTTGGATAAGTTTCTTAGGGTCTGTGTCTTTATTTGTAAAATGAGAAGCTGTACTTAATTATTTATAATATGGAGTCATTTAAGGTTTACGGGCTCCTCAATTCTCCTCAGGAGGAACCTTGAGGGAAATTGAGGCAAACTGGAGGATTCTACCTCTTCTGCTACTTCAAAAAGAGCAACATTTCTATTATCTCCTTTATTTTCTTATTTGTGTGCATAAGATTTGTACACAAGACCTCATTGTTAAAAAAAAACAAACTTGAAACTACTAGACTAGATGTTCTCAAAGGACCTAATCATTATAAAACAAATATATTAAAGGTTCATGAATTAGTCAGAAAGTCAGAATAAACAACAAATAAGTAAACAAATGAACATTGAAGCCTAGAAATGTTTGCCTGGAATATGTGCTGAACAGCAGTGGATGGATGAGGCAAAATTTAGGAAATTGTTTACACGGCTCTGTATGAAAAAATTAAGTGTTTAGATCAAAAAAGCAAAAGTAAAGAAGATTAATTAAGCTATTTGTGTAGGTCTAAAAGAGAAGTAGGGGTAGCTTATTAAGTATATTAGTAAAAGTATTAGCAGCCAGAAGAAGGGTGTAATCAACAAATTAAAAAACAGATGTCCCAAGAGCACCTACAAACCAAGAGAGGTAGGATGAAGTACTCAGCAGGGTAATCAAATACTCCACGGTCACTGATAAACCCCTTCTTGGTGATTCATGCACAGATGACTGATGGGGCCAGAAGCACCCAGGGATCCAGAGGCTCAGAACTCAAATGTGAAGGCTGGAAGCAAAGATTTCATCATGTTTTCTGGTTCTTCACCCATTCATTCAGTGAGTCACTCTACTACATTTATTAAGCATGGCAAAGGAAATGAATAACTGGTGAAAGCGATAGTATTATGTAGTGAAATTGACTTTCTGGGACTATCACTTATAATATCAGAATAATTGCTTCTCAGGAAAGGACAGAATTTATCTAAAAATAATTAAAGATAATGTTTGGGAAAAGATCCATTAATGTAGTGACAGAAATTTAAAAGTACACTATTGTGTGTTGGGAGGGGGGAGGAAGTGCTTAATAAATCGATAACACCAGATGCTGTGAAGAATATCTAATCCTGTCCATCTCTATTTAAGCCATCCTAGGCATATTCTCTACACTGGATTTTTAAATTGCCCTTTTAACTGGTCTCTGTGCTTCCAGTCAATCCCTGAATATTACTTGCCCACATAGCAAGCAGAATGCTCTTTAAAAAAACAAACCAGAGTATGTCTTGCCCCTACTGTAAGCTTCCCAAAACATGCCACACTACAAAGCTCTTCCATGCACAAGCCTTTCCCCCTCTACACCCCGTGGGCAACTGCTTCCCCATCCATCAGAACTGGCCTGTGGGCTTTTGTCTCTCTCTCAAAGACCTCAACTCAATCCAACCATGAGGATTTTGTACCAGCTATTCCAGCTGCGGCAAATCTTCCTATGGAGAGCTCATTATTATCATTTACCTATGTTTAAGTATGACCTTTGCTCACCACTAAATCTGAACTAGCTCCTCAGACACGGCTTATTTCACCACTGTATTAACTTTCTGATAGATATGTAAAATTATAAAGCTTGTATCTCTCATTCAATCATGGTATTCTCTATGATTAGATGTTAGGTGGTGCATAATAGGGGCTCTATATTTATTGGGTGAAACGTGTGCTATGTATACATGTGTACATACATTACAAAAGCCAATTGTAAAGGTTATTTCCAGTCCAAAATAATAGAGAAGAGGGTACAAACAATATCTATGGATTAGGATTGCCATTATAGGTGCTTGCAATATTTGAAATGAGCAATGCCTACCTAAAATTTTCACCTAAACTAATGTACGTCTCAGAATTGTTCTCAGAATTGTCACCAAGACTTGGTGAGATTAGGATTTGTCTGGGAAGCTTCAGTGGGAGCACATTTCACATTAGAAAGAAAGCTAATACAGAAGGAAAGCAAGTGGGAAAAATGTAATGCTTGCATTGTATACATTATTATTTAATCACCAAAACAATTCTGGAATATTTTATTTTTATTTATTTTTTTCATTTTTCATTATACATGTGAGGTACAACACTGATTTTCAATAATTATGTAGAATGTGTGGTGGTCAAATCAGTATAGTTAGCTTATTCATCACTACAACACACAATCATGCTTTGTGTCTGTTGACCAGTTCCTCATTAGCCCCCTCCCTCTCCCCTGCCCCTCCCCCTTTCCACTTCTAGTTTTCTAAAAGTTCAACATATTACTGTGATTGTTGTTTCTCCCTTCTTTCTCTCTGTCTCTCTTTATTATTCATTTGTTCATTTATGGATTCAGCAAGAATATTTTAAATAGTTCATTCCTACTCATCAAATCTTTATGAAATATAAAATATTTGAAATGGTTTATTTGGGGAACTGAGACCTGATGACATGAGCTAATGATGGAGGTATTATTTAATTCATGAGCATTTAGTTCAAAATGCCTTTTCAACAAACCAGATAGGAAACAACTTTGAAAATTAATTTTATTTATTTTTGCTGCTTGGTATGGGGATCGAATCCTGGACCTCAATGTTATCAGCACCATGCACTAACCAACTGAGTTAACCATCTAGTTTTTCTGGGAGGGAGGGGGTAAAATGCCTTTTCAACAAACCAGATAGGAAACAACTTTGAAAATTAATTTTATTTATTTTTGCTGCTTGGTATGGGGATTGAATCCTGGACCTCAACGTTATCAGCACCATGCACTAACCAACTGAGTTAACCATCTAGTTTTTCTGGGAGGGAGGGGGTGAAATTTCATTTTAAAAGCAAAATCTCTTCCTTAAAACCAAGATCTTATATGGAAGCTCAATAAGTAAAAGAGGAAGAAAGCAAAGCTCTTCTTTTCTGTGGCTTTCATAGCGAGATGAATTTCCTTTTCTGAGCAGCTCACACATTTCTTTGTATATTGTCATACATTCATGCAGTTTTAGTCAAGTCTTCAAGTCTTAGATTCCTGTATCCTAAAACACATTCTGTCTACATTGGCTCTGTGTGTTTCTATGATAATTTCACTGGCTTCTCCCAAATTTATCTAAAGAAAGAGGAAAGGGAAAAGGATATTGTTGAGAGGAGGAGATTTGGTTTAGAGCTGTATTTGCTCAGTTTAACTTGGATTACTATTGATTGATTTTGGACTTACTTTACAGGGAAAATTGTAATTTCAAAGTTAATGCAACCTCCAATTACTTATTAGTTAGGTGCATACATGCGTATATGAATACATACACATGGATACGAATACATACATATGTACACTGATAGTTCACCCCCCTTTCTACAATTTATACTCCTCAATAATCCTCATAATATTCTTTTTCTTACAATTCCCAGTTACTGAATCAAATAGAAAATTGGAGAATAAGGAAAACTCACCTCTGTAACAACCAAGAGGAATATGGCGGTGGCATTGAAGCACCTGTCATGGACGGCTCAAATGTGGTGCACAGAATTAGGGTATAGTTCTTCCTTTCATGTTCTTACTGGGGAAAATATGACATGGGATCCCAGCAGTGACCCACAAAGTGTACTGGTGGTAGAAGGACAGCTCGTGTGGAGGGTCAGGAGCCAGGCTGTGTTGACTGTTCCTGCTGCTACAGTGGCACCAAGTTATTGCCCACTCACAGGCATCCTCCTTCCTATTCACAGCCCTCCCAGGCTCCATGATTTCTGGCTTGTGCCAGCCCTGTAACACCATTTCAAAGCTGCCTCATATCTACCATATCACAAGCAGAAATCTCCAGTATGTCCATTTTCCTTGCCTCTACCCAGGTTTTATATTTTTTGCTACTGAAATCCTCCAAATCCCCCACATAGTCTGATTACAACTTTTTCCCAAACAGGGGCTACCTGTCTAACTTTCTAACAAGAGCACAAACATCCAGAGAACTAACACTTTTTAAAAAAATCACGTCTTAAAGATAATTTATCTCAACGTGACCAAGAGGAATTTCTGGCTCCTTTCTCACTTGATGTTGACTGTTCCTGCTGGTACAGTGGCACTAAGTTATTGCCCACTCACAGGCATCCTCTTTCCTATTCACAGCCCTCCCAGTCTCCATGATTTCTGGCTTGTGCCAGCCCTGTAACATCATTTCAAAGCTGCCTCATATCTACCATATCACAAGCAGAAATCTCCAGTATGTCCATTTTCCTTGCCTCTACCCAGGTTTTATATTTTTTGCTACTGAAATCCTCCAAATCCCCCACATAGTCTGATTACAACTTTTTCCCAAACAGGGGCTACCTGTGTAACTTTCTAACAAGAGCACAAACATCCAGAGAACTAACACTTTTTTAAAAAATAACGTCTTAAAGATAATTTATCTCAACGTGACCAAGAGGAATTTCTGGCTCCTTTCTCACTTGTATATTAGGAAAAACATATTTTCTGGAGAGAGATCACTCTGCCTACTTCCTCTTATAAATTTTGCATAGTGCCTATAAAATTAATTCTAAATCCCATCCTACCCCTGAATTCCTTCCTCAGGAGCCAGACAGAGACACCATCTTTCATCCAGAGCTTCACAGTTCTGCCCCAAGGATAGGTCACCAGTTATGTCAGGGCTATTTTCTCCTGGGCACTTCAGAAAGCCTGGAAGTGAGATTCATACCCAACAATTTTTTTCTGTCCTGCTGTTGATATGACTGTAAATCCATGCAGTTAATCCTCACACTTGGACATTTTCTTTTACAGTTCTTAATATTATAAATTATAAAAGCAGTGATTGCCCTAGTACTCTGGTCATTTTTCTTTCATTATATTATATAGAACTATACTATTTTACTTTTTAAAATATTTAAAATATTTTATTATACTATTTGTGTATGTTATGTTATTATACTGTAGTATTTTACCTTTTTTGTCTTTTTTTATCTCATGTGTTGAAAAGACATAGAGAGAGGGAACTGATTTTGCATTGAACATTGTAATTGATAGATCCCCAACACCTTGAAGAGATTCTAGCTCTTTCTCAGATAGTAAAAAAAAATAAAATAAATAAAATAAAGAATTTAAATTCATCGGAGTGTTATATGTTGATGTTTGTGCAACAGTGGATGATGAGATCGAACCTTGTTAAGTTTGGCTGGATACTGAGAATATTCTAAGCCTGCCACTTTTCTCACTCAAAGTGAGATCACTTGCCCACTATAATTCCAAACAAACATCAAGAACTCAAGACTGTATAACAGCCGTTAATTATACAGGCATTACCAAAAATAGTATCTGCTTACAGCACTGACCCTCCTTTCCAGGCAAGAAGATATAGTTTTCACTATTTCTCAATTGTTTGGTTTAGAAGATTTTTCTTTATTTGTCCCCAAGATTTCGCTAATGCACAATCATCCAGAGATCAGAGGAAAACCATATCTGGCTGAAGTTTGGGAAGACATTTCTGGGTGTTTTACAGATAGGGGAGATATTAGCTTTTATTTATCCAGTGCTATCTCTGTGCTTCATTAGGAGATTTTTCTTTTAAATTTTATTGAAACATATTGATTGTACATATTTATTTGGTGCAGAATTATTTTTCAATACACTCATACTATGTGTGATGATCTATTCAGGGTAATTAGCATCATTGCAAAACTGAATCATTTCTTTGTGATGTGTGCATTTGATCTGATCTCTTTTGCATTAGGAGATTTTGGTTATGTGCTAAATACCTCTACTGGTACTGAAACTAAGGGTGATGGAAGTTAAGTGCCGTATCCAAAGTAGCACAATTGAGACAATGTGAGTTCCCAATAGATAAAATAATTAAAAACTTATACTTTAAGTTCATGTTATTTTATTTTTTTATAAATTTGAATTTTATCTATATTTATTAATTTTAGACACCTCAGTTAGTATAAATATGATCGGTAAATACATTTTGTGAGCTTTATAATGCCAAAATTAAATACTATGTATTACCTCACATTTAATTTGTTTTCCAACTGAAGTATTTCTTGGCTGATTGTTCATTACTTTAGTGCTTAGATATTCTTTAATAGGGCACAGGAAATCCCTCATAATCTTAATCATATTACCTGGTGACTCAGAAAAGTGTCTAGAAAGTATCAGATTGCATAAGCAGAGAATGATAGTCGATAAATCACACAGGGCAATTATAAATCATACTTTTACCTAAAGAAGTAGGTAGCCCACCATTTGGAAAGTACCATGCTGTTACTAGGTAAAGAAAAAATATTATTAAATCTTAGGGCATGCGAAGATTATAGTCAACAACATAAAAAGGATTCAAAAAGTCATTGGCCAGAAAGGGTTTTATTTTAATTATAAGTTTTGCTTCACTATTTTTCAGTAGAGTCTGCTTTTCAAACCATTATAGGATGCAAGCCAAAGTATCTCATATGCTGTATCTTGCTTGTTCAAGTATATTTTCTTTAATTGTTGCATAATAACTATCCCACAGTCTTAACAACAAAAATTTAGTACTGTAAGAACATATACGTATGAAGTGAAATTATCTGGAACAGGGTTCTTTTCAGAGTGTACTAAATTGTTCTCACAGTACTTTTAAGCCTGTGATGCTCTATTTGTTTGTAGTTAGAATTATTGAATCATTTAGTCAACGATCTAATATGTGAGCAGACAAATATTGTTTCTCAAACTTCTTTGGTTATGCAACAGTTTTAATATTCTAGTAGTTTGAGACAGTACTAGATTTTAGTCAGGTGTAACACATACTAGGATTTAAATAAAATGTGGCTCTGTAAATAAAATAACTGCTGAAATGAGAAAAATATGGCTCATTTTCTTTTTATTATGTAAGGAAAAAACAAATTAGATAATTATTTCATTCTATTAAATTGCATGTGTTACCATCTTATTATAAAATTTAACAAATTTATATAATAAGATACATAATATTGATCAGTTATCATTTACTAGATTAGGAGTCAGCAAATTTTTTCTGTAAAGGGCCAGATAGTAAAAATAACATGCTTTGTGAGCCACGTAAGTCTCAGTTGTAACTTGTCAACTCTGCCATTATAATGCAAAAGTAGCCATATACAACATGTAAACAAACAGGTGTTGCTATGTTCCAGTGAAATTGTATTTATAAAAATAGCAACAGGCCTTTTCTGGCCCAGGGACCATAGTTTGCCAACCTATGATCCTGTATTATTAACTAGACTGCAGACAATGCAATGGTTATGTAGCATATGTTGTCCATACATCAGTGCATAGGAAATAATCAGAGCATTTGTTCATCAAGGAACTAATGATACATTCTTTTCTACGGTGTATATATTTTTAAAAGCAGATCAGACACATAAAAGAAGAATTTTATAGTTGTATGTAATATTTTACTCATGGTTTAAAATATATTTTAGCTAAAAAATATAATCATTGTATAGAAGTGTCCTTCATTCCTTCCTTCCTTTGTCTTTCTTTGCATTTCTTTTCCTTTAGTCTTGCTTGTTTTTTTTTTTTTTTGTTTTTTTTTCTTTTTCATATGCCTTTAATTAGCATCTTGGAGAACACATTTTTTTTTTCCAAAACTATGTTTGGGAAATACTTTTTGGCATAATTCAAAACAAAAACACATCTCGTTTCATCTAAATATTTTTCCCTTTAAATAGCTGTATCCTCTAGAAAATTGTATAAATTTTTATTTGCCATTTATTACATAACTTATCTTTAAGTGAGTTAAGTTAAATTTCTCAGCAATTTAGCATGGCGGTAGAAATAACTTAATCCCAATACAGAAAGGTAAAGTTTTTCTTCAAAAGTGTGATATTAAAAAATTTACAAGATTTAGTTAGTAAAGACAGCAGTCCCTTACCAGTAAGTAACTGTTACCCTTCATCATTTTATGTGTCCTATATGTTCAAAGAAGTCTGGAAAATTTGTTTCCACTCTGTTATGCTACATAATGGAGTATAGTCTTGAGTTATCCCAAACTAAGATTCACTATGTTTGAGACTTGTTGTTATCTTAAGTCCTTTCATTACATAGGATTTGTCAGGAATGGAACAGAAGAGCAGCAAGGCAAACCTCCTTTAGGTGAGTACCCTACATTTACCTTTCAGTAAAGGTGTTGGGAAATGTTCTGAATGCAGGAAATCTTCAAAGATGGGGCAGAGAATAAAAGGAAACCAAACAAAACCACACAACTCCATGATAGTAATTTAGTCGCCCGGAATACCAGTCTTTCTTCATGTTAAAATACCATAGTATCAGATTAGATTTTGGTTTTCTACATGTCATCTGTTTTATTTGGCTTCTACAAGAATTAATCAGTTTATTAGGAGTCACCTACTCTACTCAGATGTGATACTCTGACAAAGCAGGGAGACAAGCAGAGAACACGTGGGATGGTTGCAGCAAACCTAAAATGCAATTCTTTCCAAAGCTCTATTGCTTAAAATAGCTTGAAACCATCCAGAGCCAAATTATTCTTTGTTGGAAAGAAAATAAAACACTAAGGACTCCTGAAACAAGAAGGTTCATTAATAATTTAATAAACAAGTGAACAAAATAAATAATTGAGTTAGGTGCCACTTTGGGCTTAGATTTTGCTTTAATTTAGAAACTCATTTTCTTTTACATTTACTAGATTATTACTATATTATACATATATAGAGATACCTGTATATACATACATTGTATTAGTCTATTGTTTGTTGCTTATAACAAAATACATGGAACTGGGTAATTTATAAGAAAATGAAATTTATCTGCTTACAGATTCTGAGCCTGGGAAGTCCAAAGTTCATCTGCTGGTGGCAATAGTGACCCAGGGGTTTCACATTGCAAGATGGTGGAAGCAGAGAGAGAAGAGAGAGAGAGAGAGAGACAGACTCTCCTCTTTTTTTAAAGCCCTCAGAACCACGCCCCTGACCACCATTCTCAATCCATTCACTACTGCACGGTCCTACAATCCAATCACCTCTTCAAGGCTCTACCTTTGAATTACCATAATAGGATTTCCCACCTTCTTAACAGTCTCAGTGGGGGCTAAATTTCCAATACATAAAACGTGGAGGACACAATTCAAGCTTCAGTGAGTTTTGTGGGGACATAATTAATCCACTACATTCTGCCCCTGACTCCCCCAAAATTCATGTCCTTTTCACATGCAAATATATTCATTTCATCCCGAAGGTCTTAACTTGTTTCAACTCAAAAATCCAAAGTTCAAAATCCCATCCGTGAAATCAAAAACAAGTTATCTACTTCCAAGATACAATGGTGGGACAAACGTGGGGTACATATTCCCATTCGGAAAGGGAGAAATAGGCCAAAAGAAAGGGGTAACAGGTCCCAAACAAGTCCAAAACCCAGCACAGCCGGGCAAATCTCACAGCTGGCAAATCAGGTACCTTGACTCCATATTTGACGTTCTCTGCATGCTGGTGTGGAAGTTGGTTCCCCAAGTCCTCGGGCAGCTCCGCTCCTATGTCTTTTCTGGTCTCAGGCCACACTTCAGCTCTCCCAGGCTGATATTTACATACATCAATTTTTAGAAAAATACGGTTTTTTTTGTTTGTTTTTTTAGGAAATAAAAATCATGGGTTTCTAGAATCACTTCCTGGAAACTCATTTTCTCCAAAGTGCCTTCTTCTCCTTCTGAACTATAAATACTTTTAATTCCAAAGGCTATCCAAGCTAGAAAACTTCAAGTCCGCTTCTCCTTCATTTCTCTCTCTTCTCCTAACCAGTATTCTTAAAGCTTTCTCAAGGATAGCTCTTACATGCATTATTCAAAGCCTGTTTTCTTATTCATCCTAACTGTAGCTGCCCCATTCAGGCCCTCATTATTCCTATTCTGGATCACTGCGATAGCCTGTTGATTCCGTCTTACACCTAACTCTGGTTTACTCTCACTGCACTCCAAACCTTATATACAGCTCCGAAGTCATGTTGCTACAATACAGATCTCAACAGAATAAGCTTTTGTTTTTAATACATTAACGTCTCCTCAATTCTTTAGCCCAAAGTCCAAACTTTAGTCACTGTTATGTACAAAATAAATTATTTTTATATTCCTAAGGCTTTTTCAGGCAATTTCCTGGGTCTACACTACCAGGCCTCATATTTTCTCTCTTTTCTTGAATCTCTCAATATCTCTTCCAGAGAAATTGCAACTTATCATCAGTGAAGAAGCCTCAAAGTTACTTTTTTTGCTGAAATTGAGGAAGGCATCATGGGTGAAGTACTTCCATTTATATACAAGTGCACCTTGAAAAGTTCCAGGTAAAATAGAATTAAAAGGTAATACAAATCTTTCTATGAACTTTTTGAAAACCGTTCTTGTGTGTACACACACATACACATACACACAAAACACACAAAGCAGTATGATATGGTATCTTTTCAAGGAGGTTATTGTATTAGCTCAACAAGGAAGAGGATAATGCTTTATTCATGCCTCAGTGACCACGACAGTTCACTGACTGAATTAAATAAAGGACTTGGAGAGTGGGTGTGTATGCATAAAATGAACCATCCAGCAGAAACTACTGTAAATGTATCTTTTGCCCTAGCCCCATAGAAAACTTCCAGGGTCTGAAGAGTAACAGCAGATACTAACTTTGATCTCACACAGTCCCAGATTACATATCTGAATCTACCTTGTTTTGTGATCTTGGTCAAGCTATTAGGCTCATTTCCTAATGTGTAAAATGGAGATAACAGTACCTATTTGTTATGGTTTCAGACGTTTTTTAGCACTCAATGAGCAATAGCAACTTTTGTTATTATTAACTGGATTTCAGAAATGATTCATTTATAGCAATTAATTAGGTTCTTGATATAAACCCATTCACTGAAATCTCTACTAAATATCACCCTAGAATAAATTTAACAGTAACTTAAAAATAATTTTTGTTCATCTATTGTGTTGAGAGCTTCATTCTATATTCTGAAGTTTGTAAATGCAAACTGGATTTAGAACTTGGACCTAAATTTTTCTCCTCTTTGAACTGCTTGTATCTAAAAATAGAGATTTGTTATAAAGAATATGAACTTTTATAGTTCTTTTTTATATAAAAGAATCATATTTAAAACTCTCTAACTTTGTATTTATGTCATATGGATGCTTTTTAACATTAATTTGAGTTACTATTCATGTTTTCATTATTTGTATGTTATAATGACATAAAAAATACCCTTAGAATAAAAATTACACCTTAAACATACCAAAATATCTTTCTAATTAATAGGTGGAAAAAAGAAATGACAAATAAATTCTAAGAAAAATTTCCCAGTATACATATTTTTACCTACAAGAAATTGAATCTACTTTTTAACTTTTGGCTGCAATTTTTTTTTCTAATATTCTCTAATTATTTTTGTTTAGCATTTCCCTTGAAGCATAGTTTCATGATTATTCTTAATTATAATTGTGACTCTGAGTAATCATTTTTCAAATCTGCAAGTTTTTTTATTACATTTAATTATTACAGAGATTATTTAGTGTAAGAATTATAAAGTAGGGTAGTGTGTCTCTCAGTTCAATTGTCTAAGAAAACCTTGTAATATTTTACACATAAAACAATTAGAATTAATGAAAGGATATTTTACAAGAAATATGAATTTGACTAGTGCTTGATCCATTTAATTTCTTAATCAGAAGGCATATTTTAAATATAAATTTGAAGAACTCATTTAAATAAAATCTTAATATAATAAATAAAACCCATAATTTAAAAAGATTATTTATAGACGATGTGTTCCAAATGAAAACCAAAACTATTTGTTGCTTTCATACAATAAAAAAGTTATTTCATGAAATGTAACGCCCCAATAAATTATTAGATATGTTTCACAAAATAAAACAAAACAAAAATTGATAGAAATCTTATTTGTTTTTGTTTCTTTCCTAAAATATGGAAACAGCCTATGACCAGGAAAAGGATAATGCTTTTAAATGAATAAAATTAATTGTTTTATTCAGTCTATAAATAAAAATTATGTGAAATAGAGAAAGAACGAACAATACTTCTAATCAGTATTTCTAATATCCAATTTTAGATATTCTAAAATATCTTCTTAATAAGAAGCTCAGCTCTTGTACCAGTTCTCCAGCTGAAGACTCTTCTTTCTCTAAAAGTAACATAAATAATTATTTAATAAAAAGTATAAATTTATTGTGCCTTGGCTTTTATATTATATTATTTGAAAACCCCACATGGTTTTTGTGATGACTAATCAGCATATAAATCTAAACGTTTACTTAAATAGAATATGTAGTATGCCTCAACTACTGGACTAGCTTTATTTGTCAAAATTTTCTCCTCTAATAAATATGCTGCAATAACATTTGGCTTTTTATCATTAGTAATTTACTTTTTTTCTTTAAAATTTAAAACTAAATATGAGTCAGAAAAAATTCACCCACTACACTGTTTTAGTGGAGAATAGTCACATCACATTGATAAAAGCAGAAAGGATACTGAAAAGCATGTTAATAGCTTTAAGCTCTGACTGAAGCCAAAATTGTTCGCTCCTTGCTTCAGTTTTTCACAGTGATTAATGTCTAATAAAATTATATGACTCTCATTTTTATCAAAGTTTGCCTTTGCATTACCTTTATGAAATTTGTAGTTATTTACTTAGTATTTCATCCTTATGTGTTAATGTTCTATAAGTGAAGTGTTTTCCTAAATTAAAAAGGATTATAGTGAGTTGAGGAAATGATTTCAGAGCATTCTCAGTGGAAAATATCATTAACATATTTAAAGTTATGATAATTTTAGCCTTATAGTTCATTTTTAAGAAATTATATTTTGATATTTTCACAAACTTCTTTTGAGGTAAAACAGTTGAACAAGTTAACAAATATAAAAGATGTTTTCTATAAAGGGGTTTTAGAAAATCTGAAGTCATCTGCTGAAAAATTAAGTTATCTTTACTTCAATATAGATTAATTGCATTACCCCTAGACCTAATGATATTTTCTCTTAAGGACAAGAGATTAGTTAGGAAGCACAAGGTTCATTTTGTTAGTTAAACGAAAATGAACTGGTGACAACTTAGAGTTAGCATCTAAGAACTCACAGTGAAGTGCTCTTATTAAAAAAAAAAGAGAGAGAAAAAAAGTTTTGTAAAGAAAGACATCTCTCTCAAAAATGCAAACCTGGCACCATTTCTGCTAATCATATCTATAAATCATTAGGCACACAGACACACATCTGCATGCACACACACACACACACACACACACACACACACTTGATGTTTAGCCAGTGTGCTACAGTACAAAATATCACTTTTGATCAGTCTTGCATTCATTCTGTTTGCTTTGTGCCTATACCTTTCTAGTCATTAAATTATTTTGACTATTATATCTTCTTACACATACATGTATGTCTGAGAGAGAGTGATTACACACTGTGAAAAAGCTCTGCAAGAATTTTATTAGTAATAAATGAGAATTGAAATTCAGACTCCGCTTAAAGTGGTGCCTATTTGAATGCAATTCTATATAAAATAAAGTAATATAAATACAGTACACTTCTTAAACACACTGTGTTTACTACATATATTTGATTCCTCTCCTTCCTGCCATCCTAACAAAATGACAGTTAACAGATATAGGCTGAGGACAATAGGGGGAAGATATAACAGCAAGATTAAGACATCGACAAAATTTTGAAAACTAGAAATTAGATGGAGATGTGGTAACTAACATGGCAGATAGCAAGAAGTGGTACCCTAAGTGTAAATCAACTGATTCAGCAAGAGCCAAGAAATACATAGTGAAACACAGTTGGCATCTCAGAAGGCATAGGAAAGGCAAGGAAAAATCACATACTCAATGGCCATAGCTGCCCCCAAACCCTATCCTACTAGACACCAATATCACTACATTCATGTCCTTGAATCCCCCTTTTTACCCCTCCTCATCCAGTAAAGAGCTACTGTCTACTGTTGGAAGAAATTGAAAGGAGAGAACTGAGCTTGGTAACAAAGTGCCCAAACAGAAGACAGGGAGAGGAGTGGAACAGAAAACAAGGTGGTCAGATGGAGATCATTATGCTGAGTGAGTGAGAGCCCCACCCATTTCCTCTGCATGGTCTGACAAACACCACAGCCATAAGTAATGGAAAGTGAGTCATATGGAAACTTTTCCCACTCAACACATCCATCAGCAGTGACACTGACCATTTGACAAAACACAGTCATATACACAAAGTCTCCAATCAACATTTTAGTGACTCACTCAATCATCATCCAATATTCAAAAACCTCCAAAATAAAGACAGAGACCACAACAAAGGGGGAAACTCAATTGGAACATAAAAAGTGAAACCAAATAAAATCTTTAAAAAATATATTTAGTAGCTTAAAAGAAACAAGAAATGACACCACATCTATAAAAAAAATAACTAGAATACACACAAAATAATAAAGATTTAAAGAAAACACATTTTGAAATTTAAAACAAAATAACAGAAAATTTAAAAATTCAGTAGAAATGTTAGATAATATATTCTATAATGTCTCCCAATAAATGGAATAAAGAGATTGAACAATAACAATAGATAAGTTCTAAAGCTTCAACATTTCATTAGAAAATTTAAGAAAGAAAAACAACACAAAGAGAAATAGAAGAAATCCCAGAAACAAACAGCACATTTCTTTAGTCTGAAGAGTCAGTATAATAATGATAATGCTAACAATAATAGTAATCATATAATATTAATAACGTACCCTTTACCTTCAAGTCCTCTTTCCCCTTTTCAGTAATCTTGAAAGAGCAACAAAGCCAAAAAAAAAGTAGCAAGAGTCTGAGTCCGTGAATCACCTCTTGAAGCAAAGCGGGCTGTTTATCAAGAATACCTATGGATTGTTTCTCTCTTGACATTCTTTGCCTCTTCATTTATTTTGTTCATGTTTCATGTCATTTTCTTTTCTATATTTTTAACAATTATTGTAAAGCCTACATCTGCCAATTCCAACATTGTGGCTATTGAAGGTCCACTACATTGTTTTCTTTTCCCTACTTTTTTTGCATCTCTTATTTTTTTTGTTACATAAAAAATAACTTTAGATTTTTTATTATATATAAAATAACTCAGTTTTTCCTTCCAGATGGAAATGTCTTTTTGTTTCTTTTTCCTGTAAGGTAGATGTACACAAAAAGAAATTGAAAGAGTGAAGGCTACAAATATGCTTAGTTAATAGAATTTAACTTACTCATCTATGAATCTTTACCATACTCTCCATTAGAGGATATGGGTAGATATAAACAGAAAAGAAGGCTAGATTAGTTATTTTAATTAAAGCTAGAATATTGGAATCAGATTATGAATGAGTATGGTACTACATTTTACTGCTGAGCATCAAAGTTAAAAATTATTATAGTTCTAGATATAAAAGCAACGTCTAAAAGATCAAACAGAGTTGGCATATCAAAGTTTGGCAATGAGTCAAAACTTTTGGGACTTAGGCTGAATAAATCAGTAATGAGGGAAGAATTAATGAAAGGACAAAAGGAGAGAAAGAAGGGAAGAAAGGAAGGGAGGGAGGGAATGAGGGAGGAAGTAAGGAAGGAAGAAAGAAAGTGTTCATCTTTAAACAGTCGGTGGAAGAAAGGAGCCAGAATCAAATAAAGAATAGTAATTTTCTTTCAGTACTAGCATCCAGATCCAACGAACGCCATCTATGTTGACAACCTGAACTAAATAGTAGGTGCTTTGACATCTCATATTGTGTTACCCCACACCTAAAGATGAATGTTATGCTGTTTGAACTCAGTGAATGAAATGTATCAGGAGAAAAGAAATGCCACAAAATTTATGCTAAGAAATTGCAAATAGTTTTCCCCAGAGAAAGTAAATCATATGAAAATAAGTTCTGCTCTGAAGCAAAAGAAGTCAAAGAAAGGGAAATAGTGCTAATTATTTTTATGTGGGCATTTCATCAAATATTTGGCATTTTGGGGTTTGTGGTTAACATGATTTATTGCTTGTGTCCATGCTTTGCCTAAACTCGATTCAGTTTCACTCTAATTATTACTTAAGTGATGATGGTCAGCTATTTTAGTGGTTTTGAACTCCTGAAAAAGAAAAAAGAAAAAAAAATACCAGTTGTTTAATCATACATTTTGGTAACATAAGAAACAACATGGCAAGAAAAGCTTGAGCACAGAGTGTCCAGTTCCAAACACTACCCCACAATTGTCCTGTGTGTGTTCTAGTAGCCTGCATGTAATCTAGAAGAGCTAGGTCCCCCTGGCACATTATTCTTTGACTATGTACATACATCCCACCATTCTAAGAGTTCTTGAAGTTCCATTTTCAATCTGTCTTAATGTCTTTAAATCTGTCATATAGCATTTATTAAAGTATTTCATACAATCCATTACTGATATTGAGTAATTATTATGCATAACAGGAGTAATGCTGTTATAAGCTGTGATTCAGATCTTCTGATACAAAGGAAAACATGGTCTATATGGTTTTACTTTTATTGAGTTTTTAAAGTATCTCACAGTTTTGTTGATTTGTTATTCAGGGAATTGATATATTTTTAAAAAGTTAGTTGTGAGTTATTTGCAAGAGTAAATAATGATGGAAGGTTTGCAATAAACAATGTAAATATAAAGTGCCTCTGACAAAACCGACTTATGAAGAAGAACCAAACAGAAGCTCCAACTGAGAAAGACAAATAAAAATAAAACAAATAAAACTGTTTACAAGTATTTCATGCTTGGAAACAGTTAGTGCCTCTGCATGGTGGAGAAAATTGGTAACTCGTACACATCATCTTCCATAGAAACAAAGAAATGTACGTAGTGTTCTGGAACTCCATAATGCTGTGATTACTAATCTGAAGAACACATGCACCAGTCCTGTGTATGAATTTATGAATTGGGAAAGAATCTGAGTCATAGAGAGAAGCAAATAAAAACACTTTTCATTTAAAGAAACTTCAGTAAAAATACAAAAATAAAAGATAATATGCCTTCTTTTGCATGGAATTTTAAAGGAATGATGTTGAAACAGCCAAAGCAGCCATAGGCTCAGGGAAGAGAAGTACCCTGCTTTTCTACTCCTATGTCATCTATATCTCCAGTAGAAACATTAGAAACTCCTAGATTTTTAAATACTCAAGCGCATGCTTTATTCATGAAGAATCTGATGTAATTGTTTGGGATTCATAGATTGGTAGTTTTTTAATAGTGCCCCAAGTGATTTTAATGTTCAGAAAGCATTAGGAATCACTACAGTAGATGGAGGGGACGGTGACACTGTTAGTTTACTGCATGCAGGGCACTGTGGTAAACTCTTCACTTGCGTTGTCTCATGGAATCCTGCAGTGATCCCATCCCACAGAAATTACTCCCCTAATTTTGCTGATGGAACAAGCAGAAAAATTATATAAATAACTTGCCCAACAGAGCACAGCTTAGAAATGGTGTGAAACCAAGAACTCAAACTGAAGTTGTAAGAATTCAAATCCTGCACTCCAAAGCACCTTTGCTACCTAATTTCTACATCTAAGTTGCAATAATAGAAGCAACCTTGGTTTTTTCCTCACCCTCCTGGCCCAAAGGTGCCATGTGTCATGACGCAGGGGAGTGGTCACCATTTCTTCACAATCAGGCAAAATGTGAAAATCTTAGAGGAGAATCTGAAAACTTTTTGCCTTCAAAATCTAATGAATAGATGTTCGTTGAGTCCTGGAAGGAATTTACATTTTTTAGCTATTAAAAAACATATAAATATTGAACATTTTGCATTAAAAGTTACATTATAGGTTTCTTTTTTAAATTTATAATATCTGTACAACCCTGGACCTAAGCAGTTGAAGTTGTTAGCCATAAATGGGTTGTGCTTTCTCTAATTTACTGTAGTCCCTGCAGATGCCTATTGTCTCATATTCCAGTGCTTCTCAAAGTTTAATGTTCACATGATTAACCTGGCGTCTTATCCAAATGCAGATTTCGATTTAGTAAGACTGAAGTGGGAGTAGAGATTTAGCATTTCCAGCAAGTTTGCAGGTTAGGCTGATACTCCTGGTCCACAGACCACAAGTTGAATATCAAGGTTATACAGCCCATGACATACTTTATTTGCCTTTAATTACATCAATTGTTTTTTGTCTCCTACTATGAATACCCTTATGTAGTCTCATATAAACTACTTCACTCTCAATCTGTTGAAGAAAAATAAAAGTATATATTTTACTTTATTTTTGCCTTCTTCTAGAGAAGCCGTTTTCTTTCTAAACCTGGCACTTGGCACACAAGACAGAGTAAAAATCCATTACTGAAGCATCCAATGTGATGCCAAATGGTGACTATAATTGTAAACACTGGCAAATGAGGAAATTCCACTAAGAAATGAAAAAGGTAAGAAAGAAGATATATCTGTAGATATAGGCATAGGAACAGATATAAAAGCATTAAAGCAATCTGCCATAAAAAAGGGAATATAACCCAATTTGAAGTTAAGATCACTACAGAAAAACACTAAATATATACCTTACTGATCTCCCTTCTACCGGCAATGGGATCGCAACCCTCGGTGCTGCACCCGCACCTCGCTCAGCCAGTGAGCGGGAACTGGTCTGTATGTGGGATCCGAACCCTTGGTGGGAGTGCCGCTGCGCTCCCAAGCGGCGCACTGTAGCAGTGCGCCACCGGGCCGGTCCACTAAACCCATTTTTTAAACATCATTTTAAGTGTACAGTTCATGGTGATAAATACATTCACAGTGTGTGTAACCAACACAAGCATCCATCTTCATAACTCGTTCCCATTTGTACAAGTGGCACTCTACCCATTAAACAATATCTACACTTTTACCCCTATATTAGTTCATTTCTGTGGCTGATAACAGAATACTTGACACTGTTTAATATATAAAGAAATGAAGTTTATTTCTTACAGTTTCAGAGGCTGAGGACTCCAAAATCCAGGGAACCCACCTGGTGAGGGCCTTCTTCTGGGTGGTGACTCTCTGCAGCAACTCCGAGTATCACAACATGAGAGAAATGGCATGAATAAGAGAGAGCTAACCTCATCACTCACTCTCCTTATAAAGCCACGAGGACCAGGCCCATGATGGTTCTGAAATGGAGATCACATTTCCAGCACATGAACTTTTTCAGGACACATTTAACCCATAACATCCCCTTCTCCTCAGCCCCTGCCAACTGCCATTCTCATATCTGTCTCTTGACTATTCTAAGTATTTCATGTTAAGTGGAATATTACAGTATCTTTTTGTGACTGGCTTATTTCATTTGGCATAATGTCCTCAAGTTTTATCTATGCTGAAAAGATTTTTCCCTATTCTAAAAATTTTATAGTTTTAGGTCTTATATTTAAATCTCAGATCCATTGTGAATTAATTTTTGTATATGGTGTTAGGTAAGGGTCTGATTTAATTCTTTTATATGTAGATATCAGTTTTACCAGGATCTCTTATTGAAAAGACTACTCCTTTCCCATTGAATAAAATTGATACCTTTGTCAAAAATAATTTAATTATGTATGTGAGGATTTATTTCTGGGATCTCTGTTGTGTCACATTGGTCTCTACATCTGCTTTTAATCTGTTTTGATACCTGTAGCTTTATAGTAAGTTTTGAAATTAGGAAGTGTGGGTTTTCCAGCTTTGTTCTTTCTTCAAGACTGTTTTGGCTATTCAGGATCCCATGAAATTCCATATAAACTTTAGAATTGGTTTTTCTATTTTCACACACACACAAAAATCATTTGGACTTCACAGGGCTTGCATCAAATCTGTAGATTGTCTTGAGTAGTACTGACATCTTAACAATATTAAGTCTCCAGTCCATGAACATGGGATGTGTTCCCATTTATATCTTTTTAAATTTCTTTCAACAGTGTTTCACAGTTTTCATTCTATAAGTCTATCTCCTCCTTGGCTAAATTAATGTCTAAGTATTTTATTCTTTTTAATTATCCTGTATATAAAATTGGTTTTGTAATTTCTTTTTCAGATTGTTCATTTTTAGTGTATAGAAATTCAACTGATTTTGCAGGTTGAAATTGTATCCTGCTACTTTGTTGAATCTCTAACAGTTTATTTGTGGAATCTTTAGAGTTTTTAAAATTCAACTGATTTTGCAGGTTGAAATTGTATCCTGCTACTTTGTTGAATCTCTAACAGTTTGTTTGTGGAATCTTTAGAGTTTTTTTACTTTATTTGTGGAATCTTTAGAGTTTTTAAATAGAAGACAGTATCATCTGTGAACAGAGATAATTTTACTTCTTCCTTCACAGTTTAGATGTGTTTTACTTCTTTTCTTGCCTCATTGCTCTGGCTCTAACTTCCACTACTATGTTGAAAATGAATAGAGAAAATTCACATTGTTGGCTTGTTCCTGATCTTAAACAAAAAGCTTTCAGTTTTTCACCACTGCATATGATGTTTGCTGTGTGCTATTTAGGTATGGCTTTTATTATGTTGAGGCAGTTTCCTTCTGTTCTTGGCTTTTTGAGTGTTTTTATCATGAAAAAGTGTTGAATTTTTTCAAATACTTTTTCTTCATCTATTGAAATAATCCTGTGATTTTTATCTTTCATTCTGTTAATGGGGTATATTACATTGTTCTATTTATTTCTATGTTCAACTATCCCTGAATTCCAGGAATAAATCCCATTTGGTCATGGTATATAATGTGCAGCTGAATTCA